>NC_080705.1:43564802-43777302 GCF_943734765.1 Anopheles ziemanni
AGTCCTATATAATAATTTTCCTTCCGAGGGTCGACCATGGCCCAACAAACACACGCGCGAAAAGTAATCCATATTCGATCGATGACTGATTCGATGCCGCTACTAATTCAAAATCAGAAAACTGGGCCTGCTAAACAAAACCGACCCTTCTGTGCGCAATTGTTGGAATTTTGAGTTGTTAGTGTTTGTAAGAGTGAGAGAAAGAAATAGGGAAAGGTAGAACGAGGAAAGCGAGAGAGAGAGAGAGAGACAAACAGTAAAGATAGAGGCAGTCATAGTGGGAAAAAGAGAGACAAAAATGGAAAGTATGACAAGGTGAGGCATAGGGATAGGGATAGATATAGCCAGAGAGCGAAAGAGAGAGAGAGAGAGATGAATAAAAAGGGAGAGAGATTATGAGAAAGAGAGGCAGTGTGAATGCGATGGGAGATAGGAGATGGGAGATGGGAGATGGGAGATGGGAGATGGGAGATGGGTGATTTGTGGCAGGAGGTTTGTGTGGGTTTGTGATGGGTGGTGGAGGTATGTTGGTGGGAGGTGAAAGGTGAGATTTGAGAGGTGTGGTTGGTGGGAGGTTTGAGGTGGACGGTGGTAGGTGGGTGCTGGGTGGTGGGTGCTGGTGTGGGGTGTTGGGTGGTGGGAGGTGGTAGATGTTAGATGTTAGATGTGAAATGGGAAATGTGAGATGGAGAGGGAGAGAGAGAGAGAGAGAGAGAGAGAGAGGGAAAGAGAGAGAGAGAGAGAGAGAGAGAGAGAGAGAGAGAGAGAGAGAGAGAGAGAGAGAGAGAGAGAGAGAGAGAGAGAGAAGAGAGAGAGAGAGAGGAGAGGGAGAGAAGAGGAGAGAGGGAGAGGAGAGGAGATGAGAGAGAGAGAGAGAGAGAGAGAGAGAGAGAGAGAGAGAGAGAGAGAGAGAGAGAAATCCAACGGCATTGGACGGTATGTCCGAGTTCACTTCGCGATTATGTGAGAGGAAGTGAGAACAATCACGCTCGCACACAGGATTAGCTTATAACGCAGCCAATCGATTCGTACTCGAATCTCAATGCATGTGTTTGCGGATCTACGAATACAAGAAAACAAAAGAAGAATGCGAGAAGTGGGGACCGCTATCCACGGCAGAGTATACGGACGACCGATCCGAGAGTACTGTTGTTCGGACAGGTAGCTTAACCTTCCACGAAACGGACAAGCAAGAGATGGGGGTCGTTCCTTCCGCGAAACACAGGAAGTGCGGGATAGAAAGCGGCAGAGTGTGCCGAACGTCGAGTCGTTACTGCGCCTTTCGCGAATCGTCACACACATGGAAGGAATTCTCCATTACAAACGAAAGAAAGGAGAAACTGATACGTGGGGAATAGCGAACCCCAGAATTTGCAGCGAATGCGGCACGGATGGCATGGAGAGAGAAGGAGGTACAATGCAATTGACATCTCTGAATTGTTTTAATACTGTTTGAGAGGATTCTTACTATTGGCCGAAACAATGCGCAATTCACATCGCAATTCGCATTTACGGATTATCATGCGTAGTAGGAGTGTTATGCTTAGTTTACACGAGACGCAAAAAACATTTTTTGTAAACCTTTTTTTCACACGCTGGCCGAAAAACAAATGTGCGCAGATTTTGACCGTTGACTGACTCACTAATAACATTTTACCGTTTGCAAAGGTTGCTTTGCGGTTCATGTAAGCTAAGCATAAAAAGTGGTGCAACCACAGGGCATGCGCTGTGGAGCACAGAAACTGGTACAATATGCTGTAACTCGGTACAAGCATCTGTCTTTGAAAATTTCCTATTAACCGAGCTGTTTGATAGACGCGTTTAGTTTTTTGGTAACATTTTGCGATATAACAGTGTGTCAAAACGACAGGGCTGCATGCGTGATAGCGTGAGAATTGAGGAGTGAGAACGGGAACGCTCACTCGGGACTAATATTAGTTTAGAACTATATAGTTCAAATGTTTGAACCGGAGCCCGGGACGATATATAAACCCGAAAAGGACTGGGGGTTAGGATCAAGAAAACGGATGAATTAACTTAATTTTGACGAGTTGATTAAGTCTAAAATAATTATTCGCTTCGAACTCCTTCGAAATCCGAAAGTTGTAGTTACAACACAGTGCTTTTACATTTATGTCGATGGGGGCTTCAGTTAAAGGGATAAATTCTATGCGCCAAGATCAGGCACTGGTCGAACAGGGAGCGGGTCAGATTATTTCGTTAGTTTTGATCCCGCAATTCATATTTGTATTAGAACCCACTAACTGCTCGGCAATTGTCAATACAATATACCTTCGGCAGAAAGACCTAGAAACTGTAACGGGGACGACATGGAACCTTTAATGGGCCGGTAGATGAGCCAGGAACTGCTGACGGGCCAGGTACCTGGCCTAAAAAACCTAGTAGTGGTACTAATTGCTTCTGTACTGTATCTCGTGGTATTCGTTTCTTGGAATTAAAATAAGACACGGAATACTTGTTGGTCCAAAGTGCGAATATGTTACGAGCCAGTTTCTTCACAAAATGATCCTATGGACCTGCAGGATGACTCTGGAAGAAACTATAGTAGTGCGCTTTGCAGTCCTTTTGCTTTCTAAACTAAATTTATTAAATTCATTAAACAATATTTTATAGTTGAAAACACTAAAATAGTATGTTTTCGCGCGTGTTACACTACATTGTTTTATTCAGTATTTCTGCTACTAAAAATGTGGGTAGAGTTATACAGCTTTTAGGCCAAAATCGGTATTTTGTGTAAACAAAAATTATGCAAAGCCCTGGTATTTGTTAAAAGTATGTACATCAATGAATTAAGAACTAACCACAGCTAATAATTCAACTTCCCTTTACCGCAAGAAATTCGTAATTAAAATGTCGTTTGCAAATGCTTCTATCGGAATATAAGTTCTTCCCCTACATATGATTACGTTACGCCAATTATGCTTCCTCAGGTGCACTGTCAAGGTTCATTGAACGCATCGGGACTAATGGTTTGGCAAAGACTGTATGTGGATACGTATGAAAATTAATCACTTATATAGGTATTAATCACTCCGATTTATGTCGTGGCATACAAAAACGCAACCCCTTTTGGGAGATGATTTTTCGGTTGCTTGTAAGTATTTTTCAACCACCAGTTATGATGATTTATGACGTCTGTTTTTCCCTCGAGCTCGACTAGGAGCATAAAATGAATCTATGCGTTTCTATGCAATTTTCCTCGTTGATATCACGAATGGATCGGATTGAATCAGTGCAATCACGACGGCCCTTTCCGGAAGTAGCAGCGGGATATTTTGCTTGTTTATTATTCGCTTTGCGCGTTAGAAGCGCATCACGTGAAAAATCGCCTGTTGTGGAATTGTTTGGAAAACTCGATGATTGCATCTGTACGGAGTCGCAACCTTTGATTCGAATCAGATTGAAAGCTTGGAAAAACTGTTCAATGATTTCTTCGGAAAAAAAATCTTTTCGCCACCGGGTGTGAATTTTCTGCTCTGTGCGCGAGAGACCAGATAAAATATATGTTAGAGCGAAAGTGAAAAAAGTTTATCCACCATCCATCATGCTGTAGAGGTGGGAAGTGAAAGGAAAAATCTGTCCACCGCCATCCGGCTCAATGGGACTTCCCTTTTATTATGCAAACTCAAACCCCATCAAAGGTGTCGTTAATTTAAACTTGATTTATGGTTTGAATGCGGGAGAAAAGTGTTAGTGGCATGTCGTAACCAAAGGAAACTACGCGCCGTGTGTCAATGCAACGTTGCTGAAGGCTCGGAAAATACTTTGTCCGAGGTGGGATAGCTACGCAAAGAGCGCCTTTCGAGGTTCCCACCCGTGAACGGTGATGAATACTTACTGCTAGTGAAATTTAAAGAAATACAAACAGAGCCACGTTAAGTGAGCCTCAATTTTTTTTTCAAAAATCTTCTCCAAATGCGAATTTATTGTTCGACCAAAGATCATGCATAATATGGTGCTCGAAGGGATGAACGTCCCATCACCGACACCATTGAGTGTCCGATGAAAAGATATAGAAGTTGCCGAGAAGAGTTTTAATTTCTCTTCCCAACCAAACTCCACACTTCAGGCCACATTATGCAGAAAGACGAGACGAGGGAGGAAGTAAACTTGGCATCGGGGTCTGCGTACGACACGTCGTTTCCGACGCTCGCAAGAAGAGGAAAATTTGAATAAAAATGGAAACTCCTTTCTACAATTTATGAATATGCTCCGGCACCCACCCGACAAACACCAACACCGAACACAAACTCGCTTCGATAAACGCCAGATTGCGAAATGGAACGCGATGGTAAATATGCGTTACCTTAGAAGGAATGTAGAGTAATTTGGGGCAAGATGTACCGCGGGACTAATGCACCGGCATAATTTTGAGTGATTATGACAACTAAAACTGTACGAAATAATGCAACATTTGAAATAATAACAGATGTATTGCAATTTTGCCTATTTTTATAATAATGAGGTGTTATAAATTTAAAATTCATGCAACTACAAACTTCTTCAATCGGAAATCATATGCACCGGCTTAAGTGAAACAGATCTGGTGTGCACTGGTGTAAATGAGACAAAAAGAACAAGCTGTCCAAACTCATTTATTATGGACGTGTTCCAACTAAAGTAACCCATAGCTGCTGAAATGTCGCATATGTTACTCACAAATGAATAATTTTCTATATTTCATATTCAAATATATGGTAAAACTTTCATTGCATTAATATTTTTTGTTGAACTTGAAACCAATGTAATATCACTGAGTATTATCGACTGAATTTTGGGGTAGTAGATACTACATAGATCCATAGAAATACAAGAAGATATATAGATATATAGACAAATAATATTGAAAATAACAATTAAAAATAACCTTTTTAGTAAAAACTCTCTAATGAATCGTTCAAAACAAATGTTATTCGCTTGAGGGGTGCATTGCCTCATCTCATCTTATTAAACTCTGCTCACCAGAAGACCAGATAAATCGATGCTGGTGGTGTTGTGTGGGGTTAAAAATTATTTTTAAGTTCGCCTTCTATTGACGGATGTAAGGGCACAATATTTTCCGCGAGCACTAGGAAAATAATAAAAAAAAAACCATGTGCAAAAAGAGTGTGAATAACCGACCACCGGGGAATATGTTGTTCACGCAATCTGCTTCGAGTAAATTATTAAAAAGCATTGGGTATCATTTGCATGTAATCTGGATAAAATTGTGGAAAGAAGGGTAAATGCATTCATTCTTCATTTTCCTGCAAAAGGTGGATGCGAATAGTTTCTTTCATCGTCGGAAGATCTCTCTCCTTAGGATTCCTTTTGTGTACGTGTGTATTATTTCTCAATATTTTGCTCAGATTTCGTATTGAAATGCGCTCTTGCTGAAAGTTCATTTGACCATTGATGGAAAATATGTTTTATCAGGACCCAAACATCGTGCAAATAAAATATCGTTTGGAAGAAGTAGAGTTGGAAGGTTTAACAGATTACCGATTCATACAAAAACATGACGGTTTACCTCGTCTATAGTCAAAATGAAAATGAATAAAGAAAACGAATGTTTTACCGCCATTCCTTTGCGTTGCATTTTTGTTTTATTATGCACTTCAAATGAAGACACCAGTGTGTTTTGTGCGTTCCACGTTTCGGTCTCTTAGGAAACAGATATGCTGGGCAAACAGGAAGAAATCGTTCGGAAAAAGGGTATTCTAGAATGCAGCAAAAATGTCTAGGTCTTGCTCTGGTAAAAATATACGAGTTTTCGTAATGTTGAATATGCTTACCCGGTCGTTATATTTCAATTCCGCCCGCTCAGAAGCAATGGGGTCATCTCGATGGGGTTTTTCCAAAGATACCAAACCAGGTCGACGGGCCAGCAAAACGTATGATTGAACACGCACATTTCTTGTCCGGGGTCACATCCCTCACATTACCCCTTTGTCAGACCTTCACATTGATAGGTGCATGTGTGCGTTTTTGATGTTCTCTTTTCGAATGTCGAGGCGTTTTTGCAACATTGCTCCGAATCGCAATGTCTTCGGAAAATGCTCTGCTCCCTTGCCACTAAATTCCGCCGATCCTGGGAAAATATAAATAATATTACGCTTTTTCCTCTTTTTCTGTTTGCAGCCCTTCAAACCAGATCTTCCTCTTTTTCCGAGCGATTGCGAAAGAATTTTTCGGTTTCTTTCAAATCATTTTCAAACCCTATGACTTTCCGCACACGGCGGTATCTGTCTTCCGGTGCGACATTAGAAGCCGTCGTGCATGAGGGTTTGCCTTTCGGTTAGCACGGGATTCCCATTTTTATCGCTTTTACTGTATATATTGCTGTACCTGGTGCGGCAAGACGCTTTCTTTCCCCCGCCAAGAAGAACTTTCACATCAATTTTTTGAACGCGACGAATTTTATTGATCGGTTAAAAAATTAACACTGCACTTCTACTCTCCTTGACGGTTGCGATAAGAAAGCCCGATCGCTCTTACAGCCACCAACGTTTTTGGTTGCACCACAGGTCGTTTACCCGATCAGCTGGTCTGCACCGAAATCAACGACCTGTGGTAGCCCAGGCGGTGGAGTGAGAGCGACCGATCTTCGTTTCTTCCCTTCCATCCATGCATACGCCATCTAACGGGATTAGAACGGACCCAACTTGTCATCGAACCGTTACCTGATCGTTATCGCTGTGCGTTATCAATAATGCAAATTTTTGATAACCCACACAACAAACGACGATCAAGTGACACCGGCCCGCGTGTGACAGCCAGGTCAGCACTATTGTGGTTCGATGAGGAGCTGTCCCGTGGTTCGATAGTCGTTCGCTTCCTTGTTTTTGCCGAGTGCATGCTGAACGTGTACCCGTGGTGTTTTTGTGCGTGTAATTTGTGTTTTCGGCAAGCTTTCAGGGGGGTAGGATGGCCGCTTCACACTGCTGCGTCGTTTTCCGCGTTGACCGATGATGCTGCTGACAATGAAGATGCCACTCCCGATTAAGCTCCTTTGCCTTTGCCCGACGCCGCAGATTTGTCGTTGGGAACTCATTGTGAAGCGTTCGAGGAGACGCCGTTGCTGTTGGCGTTGCCTGTTTTTGGTGTCTTTGGACTGTACAAGTGGCCGGCGCAAGTGTGGTCTCCTGTTTCAGTCCCACCACTGGCTGCTGCATAAGTGCTTTTACCACCACCGGCCTTTTGTTTGCTGTTGTCACTAGTGGTGGCCGCTGATGACCGTTGCTTCGGTGTCTCCGTACTTCCGCGCCTCGGTCACTGGCTGGTGATCGCATGCGCTGCCACGGCTGGGTTTGGGTGTGACCGCCTTTGAGATTGTTGCCACTACCCCGGACGTGACGAAGGATCCGTGTTTCGGTGTCACTCCGGCGTGCTTCTGGTCTGCAATTGCCAGAAATCACCCAGCCAAGTCTGGTTTTCGTGGCTACTGGCTCATTAGGCGCTCCCTCCACCGTTTTCAGAGGACAGGACAAGCGGTAGTTGTCGATACCAATCAGCAGCCGAGGAGACGCCCACTGGTACGACTTCACCGGTACCGGCATAAGATGTTGGTACCGTGCGGAAAATTCCTTGTGGTTTACGGCCTGCGGTGGAAGGGCCAAGCTCTGTACTGTGCGCACCGCTGCCAATTCATGGCGCTTCCCTGCGTTTCCGGAGCCTGACACGGTTATTGAAAGCTCGGCTGAGCTTTCTTCGTCTCTTGTTTGGCCACCGGTCCAGGAGAGGTGAAGTGGTTTAGGGGAGCCCATTAGTCCTAGTTCCTCCATCAACGTGTGTTCCATCAACGTTATTGAAGAACCCTCGTCGAGACAGGCAAGGACGTCGACGCTTTTCCCGTGCCCGTAGACCGTCACCGGAACGTAGCGGAGCATCACGGTGGGTGCTCCTGTTGAGTGAATGTTTAAGGACTTACGTTCCGATGGTACGGGATGGGTCGTAGCGCTGTCGGCGACTAGCTTTGGTGCTTCATGCTCGCGCTGGTTGGGTTGGCGTGCGTCATCATGCAGCGATCGATGGTGCTTCGCCGTGCATCCGTCCCTGCCGCACGGCTTGGAGTCTCTGCACGATCCTTTGTGCATTTTCAGGCATGATCGGCAGTTTCCGTTGGCTCGCACGTGATTCCACCGCTGTGGCACTTCCAGCTGCCAATACGCCCAGCACTCCGTCAGCGTCTTGCACCCGTCGTCGCAGATGCACGGTGCAGCGGTTTTCGGTGGCTTTGGCATCACGTCGGAGGTTGTGTGCACGCCTACATGACGAGCGGCACGTTTTTCCACCGTCTGGGGCGCGGGTGACACTACGTGGAGGAGGGCACTTTTTAGCTGGCGCATAAAGATACCAAACTCACCTAGCGTCTTCGTCGGACTCGATAGACAATGTCGTCCCCAGTCGATCTTCAAGTGCCAAGGTAGCAGACCGACGAGCTCCTTTAGCACAGGTCCGTCGAAACGATGCTCGGCTGCGCTGCCCCTCACGGTCGCGCAAATCTCTTCCACCGAGATGGCGAAGTCGAGGAGGCTGTCTAGGTGGTCTTCCTTCAGCGGCGGCGCTCGACGAATCTTGGCGAGCAGCGTGTCGATGAGATGCTCGGGCCTGCCGTACATCTCTTTGAGCGTCGCCAGCGCCTCCTGCAGGTCCTCGGCACGTCTCAGCCGACACTCCACGGCTTTCAGCGCCCTTCCGCTGAGCGCCTGCCTCAGCCTGATCACGTTCTCGCTGGGTGTGAAGCCGCACAGGTTGGTAGTTTCCTCGTAGGTGGCTAGAAAGGTTGGCCAATCTTCAAGCCGACCAGAGAATGGCGGCAGCTTGCGGGGGACGGCTTGCCTCGCTGACATTTGGCTCTGGGTTAGCTCGTGCACCGCCGTAGATCCGTACACCTGCGAGCCCGAATGGGCGGTCGGATAGGACGGGTTCGTCCCCGCCTGTTGGTTTCGAATAGCCTCGCGAAACTCAAATGCCGTGGAGCTAGGGTGAACTAGTCTCGATGGGGCGGTCGCGTTCGATGTGTTCTTGCCCACCATTTTGTTGACTAACGAGTCGAAACAAGCTTCCATGAGGACGAGCACTTCCTCGACCGGATCCTTTTTCGCAGTCGTTTGTTGAACGGGGGTCCCCTGCGATGAGCGTACTTCGCGGGCCCAGTTTTGCAACTCCGCCAGCGGCGTCATATTCGCACGCTGCGCCATCGAGGTCGGCTGCGTGAATCCGCTGGTCGTTGGCCGCGTGGGTCTGCTGGTCGATGGCGGCAGCGCCATCGGAGTTTCCGCACGCGCGGCGTGTCCGTCGTCGGCTGACGGTTGGGCTGCTCGTGACGGTCCTGCCCTGCATTCGTCGCAACACCACACTCCTCCGCCTTCCACTTCGTCTTCATTGAT
The DNA here is from genome assembly GCF_943734765.1 of Anopheles ziemanni. Taxonomy (NCBI): domain Eukaryota; kingdom Metazoa; phylum Arthropoda; class Insecta; order Diptera; family Culicidae; genus Anopheles; species Anopheles ziemanni. The sequence continues at coordinate 43,574,195 of NC_080705.1, forward strand.
ACACGCGCAATGGAAGACTCTGGCACACGATTCACACACCACGTAATCGTGGCCTTTCTCATGTCCACACACTGCACAGTGGTCCATATTACAAATTGTTTTTCGGTTGGACCGGCCACAATCACTCCCGGCTTGTATCGAATAGCCCCGGCACGTCGAATTGCTCACTTGGCAGGATGGCTTCGATACGGAGTGGCAGCTTCGTCCTTTTTTTTTTTTTCACTTGTTGCACTTCACTCGCGGAATTGCAATAATTGTGAATCGCAAAAAATGTTAATTTTTTAATATTGCTGCACCTGGTGCGGCAAGACGCTTTCTTTCCCCCGCCAAGAAGAACTTTCACATCAATTTTTTGAACGCGACGAATTTTATTGATCGGTTAAAAAATTAACACTGCACTTCTACTCTCCTTGACGGTTGCGATAAGAAAGCCCGATCGCTCTTACAGCCACCAACGTTTTTGGTTGCACCACAGGTCGTTTACCCGATCAGCTGGTCTGCACCGAAATCAACGACCTGTGGTAGCCCAGGCGGTGGAGTGAGAGCGACCGATCTTCGTTTCTTCCCTTCCATCCATGCATACGCCATCTAACGGGATTAGAACGGACCCAACTTGTCATCGAACCGTTACCTGATCGTTATCGCTGTGCGTTATCAATAATGCAAATTTTTGATAACCCACACAACAAACGACGATCAAGTGACAGTATAGGAAATTGCTTTTTAATGCTTCCGAATCAAATTATGTTTTCCGCCAAGCGTAGAGCAAACGACACGGTTACCGTTGGAAAATAGTTAGCAAGAGTCACGAGATTTGATAGAAAAGAAGAGAGAAAACACTATCAGGAAGTCAAACAGGCGTTGATTGTTGGCTGGACATACGTTGGGCTTAGAACGGGAAAAGGGATTGGTTTGAAAGGAAGAAATGCATTAGGAATCAAATTTAGGATAAAAATTTCGTCTGCGGTTAAAGCAATTTTACGTTGCCCAAAAATACAACCCCTGTGGGGCAGAGATTGTGTCTTAAATATAGTAAATTTAACATATACGCACCCACGCACATACACATCCACACACAGACACACCCTCAGTGGCGTAAACCCTCCATCATGAAGGAATTTCACTCCTTTTCCCACAAACGTAACAAGTTGATAGTTACAGCTCATTGGAAATCACCCGAGTGCGTCACATTACGGAAAATCGAACCATAACAATCTGTCTCGTAAGGGTCGAAAAATTTGGTTCCACATTTTCACGTTCTAATGAGCGAAAGAAGACCAAAAGGATGACGTAGGACCTTGACACTTGTGGCACTTAAAAATTGTCATTTTGGTATGGAAGCAAACTTACCGATGATAGAAATTGAGATAGGTTCGGAAAGGTTCAATTGATGGAAGATCGCAAGTTATATTAGTGCAGCGAGTTTACAGCTTATAGTTTTCTATTGACCAGTGAAAAATTCTTAACCAATTTCTTTAATTTATTTTCATTTATAATCAATTGGATGAAAGTTGGAATACTTCAAACGTTAACCGAAGCAAAAATTTTCCTTTGGATTTACTTTGTCTTCTATATATTCATTTACTCTCAAGTTTTTCCACAATTTGACTTCTCTTTTGCGACATCGGTGAAATTTAGAAAATTGCTCTGCTTATTGCCTGCTTCTTTAGGGCAATTCAACCTTCTCGTAACTCAAACTAGACGAAGTAGCCGCACGTTGTCCCCAACTCCCTTTCTCAAAGCTAACTCCACCATTTTTCTTTATCTGTCGTCGTGTCCGCTCGTGTGCGCCGTTGCTGCATTGTGAAGCAAAGATATAGCAGTAATCGTAAAAAAGTCGTAAGTATGCTCTACAATTTTCACCCCATTTCCGTTTTGTATTTGAAATGTTTTCCATCCCGGCAGGGGAAAGGGGATCGGTTCGAATTAAGACATCGAATGCGGGGAAATGTGATCCGCTTTAATGGCCAATTTCCCACGGGAGAGTGTTACCGAAAGATAAAATATGAAAAATGGAGAGCGTCGTTTGTTGCATTTTGCTGAGGCAGTTTTAAGTATTTTCAAGAACTTTTTTAACAAGTACTGCAAGTTTGGTGATAAAAGTGTGTTCTCAAAAATATTCTGTTGCTATCGGAAGGCGCAGTCGAAACGGTTTTTCGAGAAAAAGGGGAATGCATGAAGGGGAATAGATTTTGCTTTACCTCAGCATTAGTTGCATATCCTTTTTCTATTCGGTGCAATCTCTTTTCTGCTCTTTGGTGCTCCTACTAACACAAGACGACCAATGGCGTTTGGCGTTCGAGAATGAATAATAAAGTCTTCACATTACAATCATAAGCTTAAGCAACATTTGTTGACATTTCGAGCCAGGTGGATGCGCTTTTTCGCACAGTTAAGTGGGTTTTCCCTCCGCCGGATGCAAAACTTTTCCAACCGAGTTCTTCTCACTTCAAGAGCTTTCCTAGGGTGAATTCTTTTCTCTGGAACAATTTTACCCCGATTTCCGATGGGAAAAATCCAAATACAATGCTCAATGCATTGAAGCTGGTTTTGCCGTATGGACGGATGGTTCGAAGGCGTCAGAGCTAAAATTCACCCGGCGCTTCCGAGGGCGACTTTCCGAGACGCATTATGTTGTGTCCTATCCCTTGGCCCAAGGCCGTTTTCTGTTCCCATCCCCGTACGAAACTCTTGGACGTGGAAACCCTCGGTTGCATGCTGTACAACGAAATGATAAAACCCATTTCCATGAATTATGCTCTGGGTGAGAATTTGAAGAGCTTATGGATAAATGAAAACAGTTTCCCGTTCCCGCAAAGCATAATTTTCTTCCCTCTCCATTGGGTCATTGACAGGAGGAGTAGTGCAAAAAGAAAAAAATGGAAGGAAAAATCTGGCCAAACCTAGCGAATGTGTACCTCGCCACAGTTTTATAAGCGTATACTCACCCGTCGAGGAGCCAGACAACAAAACATAAACCAACAATGGAGTTTGTCCGACTTCAATTAATAAATACTGTGTATAGGCTAAGGACCGTAGTCCTGACTTTTTGAAATTTTTCTTTGGCTTTACCGTTCCGGTATAAGGTGCAAGATTGAATATTTCTTTCAAAAATGTCCTGAAGAATTGTGCTTTTTTCGATGAGGCCCTTTCGACTTTCCTACCTTTCTCTAAATTACTGTACTCTACTCTAGAACGAAAGTGACCGAGGTAAACACCACAATGCAGGCTTCTTAGTTGACATACGTATACATACACGTATAAAAAGTAAACGCAAAATTGTTCAAAAATACTTAAAAATAGCTATAAAGCATACAAAAATAATAATATTGATTAGTCTTGGAGTTTTACAATGTATTATAACCACAATTACACGTTTATTCCTTGATTTTCAGCTTGAGACAAAACCAAATGCGAAAGTCAGATGTGTTGGAGATTACAGTCGATAAGCTATTTCAATACCACATGCTTCAGAGACCACAGTTGATGAGCTATTTCAATCATCGGTGGGTTCAAGGTGTCATGTTTTTTTAAAACCTTTCGCTGTCGTCATTACCAAAATTGTAGCGCAAATATGATTGAAAACTCGGCCACCAAACGCGCTGCTAGCGGTGACCAAGGTAGTCAAGCAAACTCGCTGCAAATCCACCGTGAGTGCATTTTACACGCAATGTGGATTGTAATAGATCGGGTGGTGAGATTTTTCTAGAGAAATGATACCTTAACTCCCATCTGAGCAAAAACGCGTTAAGAGTAAACACCATCAAGAATTCTAGAAACAAAAAATTACAGAATAAAGGGCAGGATCCGTTTCGCTCGAAATTGCATAAGCATCTCTTCTGACTTTTTATTCGAATTCGGTCATAGAAACTGAAACTTTTGATGAGCTTGGAGCAACCTATAGAGGCTCCATAAACTCGAGCAAAATCTTAAACAATCAAAGATAAAGAAAAAGCACCTCACGCGGTGCCTAAAATGCAAAATAAAGCGATTATGATGATTTTCGATTGAAATGGTCCAGCCACTTCGTCCTCATCATTTCTTAAAATCAATTAAAAAATTTAAAACCAACAAGTATCGCACCAAGAATTATCAACTTATTATTCAAACGTGATTCAACTCAAACAACATGTTGGTTATAAACAAAAACAACTATCATGTATTCCGACTGCGATAACAACAATAGGAAAACTACAGTGTATCTTATAAAATAAACTCTATAAGTGTTTGACCTAACTTCGATACGCACACTAAGATAGTTTCGACAAGTGCAATCCCCGCCAATATATATTATATATATAAATATATATATTTATAATATATATAAATATATATATTTCTTATACACGAAACTCTCCATCGAAACTTCACTCTTCATGAGTGAACACATCTTCTTTGTCTATCTTTCTATGAAGCATGTGCAAAAAGAGAGAGTATAACTCGGTCACCAAGCGACGCAATGATCAAAAAAGTTCAAAAAGTCATAATTCAGTCAGTCAAGTCCAATCAAGGAGGCCATCCATGGGCGGTTACTTTCGGATTTTAGCTCAATGAGTTTAAGCTAGATTTAATGTAATTTATGCAGATTGCATCATTGATAATGTGTATAAAAATACCAGTGAAGACAAAATGGAACAACAAAATTTACGACTTGCAATGTTAATTATAAAAAGAAGTAATAAAATTGTTGAAATTGGGTAAAATATAAATAAAACCCCTTTTCTCATAAACATTTAAAAATTCATTAAAGGGATTGTTATACACGCTAAAATACGGTAGGTTCCAGTAATTGATACAATCATTATTCATTAGTTGGTTAAGCACTTTCCTTTCGCCCAAGTCAACAAGTGCACCTGAAATTAAATTTTATAACCCCAGGGCTGAGGCACATGTGACCTCGTAGAGCTGTGTTTAATTTTGATTTGTTCTTATACTTTTTATAAACCCAACAGAAGGAATAGACCCGGTCCGGCGTCGCACCAAGGAAAAACAAGAAAAAAATTTTTTTAACTTCATACCAAGCTAACCGTTTAGGTTTCAAATTTCATTCGACCGGCCACTGGATGACTTTGGGCTACGAAAGTTCACCCGGTTGGCAGAAGTTAATCATTTCACTGACAACACTCGCATGATGAACAAGGAGACGGGAAAAGAGGCCATAGTTCTTGTGTTCTGCGGCAAACGATTGACCCATGCCAGAATTCCGGTGTCCACCAGAACGGAGTTCTATCTGCAAACTTCATCCTCACCTTAAAGGTGCTCTGGCGTTGGAGCAGATGCACTCCAACATAATTAGAAGGATGCTCTTATTTGGGGTGGTAAAATACTTGATCATGAAATGAACGGATTGAGGGAGTCATCCAAAGTACAAAACGTGTAGATACGTTAAAAACGCTTATAAAAAAGAAGCAACACGTTTTCGTTGGACTCGATGCCGATATAAAACATATTTGCATAAAGTTTATGTCCTAAATGCATAGAACGAGTCCGTGAGCAGTACAAAAGTTGATGTTAATGGGTTTAAAGGATCTTTATCAGGCGTGGTTTGAAATTGCCAACAAAGCAGTACCGGGTTTCAATAAGCAAAAAAACTAAAATTACGTTTTTAATTCCTTAAAAATGTGGGTTCTCACCAGAGAGAACAAAATCAAGATAAATGGTGAGGTAGTGGTTGCTGTTGTATTTGTTGCTTTTCCTATGATGCCTTATTCATAGTCAGGCGGATGAAGCTGCATGTGAGTTTGTCTTCACCCTGCATAGACGGGACGCTTTCAGCAGGGATGTGTTTTTCTTTTCAGTGGCTTTAGTTTAACGAAGGAAACGGTACAAAGTACGCGGAAGCCATCAGTGATGCAACCTTTTAAGACACGCCACCATATCACTGCCAATGCTTCTTGCAGGCCTCCCTGAAACGCATTAACCAAACGAAGAGGTGATGGAAAACGTTCTTTGCGACTAATGCACCTGCACCGTCGATTTGTTCACTTATAGATGAACTATTCTGGCAGCAAAGCGAAGGTGAGCGTTGTGAATGCCACTGAAGGACTCTGGGGGAAAAAAGAATCACCTGTGGAAGAAGTTTGAACATATATTTCCATACGAAAACGGTTCGCCTAAGCGTAAACGGTGCAGAGTGCCTGGGAAAAACTGGCCCAAAGCGAATGCTCCTCGAAAAGGTGAATGCATCACTTGGCACCCAATGTGCACAGTGGCTCGGTTTCGAACTAATATTTTTGCACAAATATTTACGCTCCAAATGCGTTTGCTAACGTGGACGTGGAACGCAAAAACTGCCAACAACAGGAAGACCAAGGAATCGAGTTGCAGTTACGATGGCAGAAAATGAGCATCTGCTATGTGCTGCGGTTTGGAAGAACATCTTTAAATGCGATGACGGTGATGTTGGGTAATTTTGATAAAAGCCTCATTCTCGTCGTTTGTCACTTCACCCTCCGTTCATCTGGTGGATGGGGTGAGCTGTGGATGCAAAGGACTTTTCATTTTCACGGCATCATTTTTACGTCTCCTCGACGGATGCAAAGTGCAGCTTTTCCTCCGTTGCATCCTGGAAGAACAGTCGACCTTATTGTGTCAAAGTGTGTAAAGATTTTCGCTGTTCGTTTTATTATTTTCTTTTCAAACGCTGAAAGTGTGCTCTTGGGAAACGCTTCTAAGCAAAGGATAAGCTGAACAAAAAACTAAGGCGCTTATATAGCAGTGAAGAATAATGTGAGGAAAACAAAAAATTAGATCGTGAAAAAAGGAAAGACATTAGCAAACATGTAGGCTAGTCCCAAGGACAAAATAAAGAATTTTACTATTTCATCACGTTTAAATCGTTAGGTTTTACCCAAAGAAAACATACATTGGTTTAACGGAATTCTATGAATATTATATTATATGTTTTTCACATTCTACTAATCTGAAGTGCTTATTTTGTACCACGTGTTAGTATGCTCACTTATGTTTTCCTAACATACCAAAAACAGACCATTTTTGAGGAAACACAATAAGTTCAAGCTTTACAACTGAATCAATTTGTAAGATCAGATATTCAGATACCAGAAACATTTACAAATTTCTTGTCAATTTTTAAATGTTACCTTCTTTTGGAGCGTAATATTCTAAACGAAAAAACTTTGAAAAACAAATGTTTTATTTATTCTTATATTCCTTATTTTTTCGAACCAGTGGATTTTAAATGATTTAAGCACTGCCTCTCTTCCAAACTGTTCCCATCGGCTGTATTTTAGATTTTACGATTTTTTTTAAATTTTTATATTATTTTATTTCTAGAATATTCCTATTTATTGATCAATAACAATAATACTAATAATAATTCCTAATATCGACATTCAAACATATGCTCTATCGTAAAAACTCTATGCTTCAACAAACCCAACGGGACGTTTCGATGTTCTCGGCAAAATAATGTCCCGAAACGGAAAAAAGCCTCCTTCTCCGTCATCAAAGCATAGGAACGATCAGAAAGTGCGTGCTCCCGGTAATTGTCAGTTGTTTATGTCTGGTAGTCCCCATCGGCATTCCCTTGAAAGTGATGGTGTAGTAGAATCACTCTTTTAGCAACGCTGTCCACATCATACCACTTCGAGGACATTGCTGGTTCCGTTTCGAGAACTTGCAGGAAGTCGTGTAGAACGAATTTGGGAGCAAAAATCCCTACTAGATCCTGTCCCCAAATTTCCTATCATCACCATCATCATCATCGTCATACAAACCATTATCATCATCATCATCATCATCATCATCATCATCATCATCATCATCATCATCATCATCATCATCAACGACATTGAGCACCGGATTTGACACGTATTGTATTAATTTCAAGGCCGGTCAGCAAGTGATCCCGGTTTTGTTGAAAATGGGTTGAATAAGAGGTTGGGATGTTTAATGGAGGTGGGGGGACGAGGCCAAAAGAACGCATCGTCCGAGCATGCTGTTGCAAAATTAAATCGAATCGCAACATGTATTTAATTATGGTCATGTGACCGGAATATTCGCGGCTGGACGGAGCACAAACACACTCAACTAAACTTACGCTTTCCACTCCGATGGTCGGTAGGATTGAAGAACGCCGAAATTGTCCGCATCCGCATCTCGAAGGCATCCGGATGATGAAAATGGAAGCTGGTTGGCATCCATAATCCGACGCCACCTTTGGTCAACAAGCCAAACCGACGTCGACTGAACGGTTTTCCATTCGTGGAAACGACAGTGGGAGATAGCAACATGTGTCATCTACGTGGAAACTAGACGCGCCACAAATTCGCTTCCAAAAACGCGTCTCCCGCTGATGGTTTTATTATTCCTCTGGATTTGACTGCTAATGGCTTTGGTGAATGTTGAACTGTGAAAGGATAGGACGTGGAAGGGAAACATACCCTGATGTGCTTTTTCAGTTGAGCTTCACGTCACACCTCTAACACCGCCGTGTGGAAACTCGATGAAAATTCAACTTAATTTAACGTCGGTTGCTTAATTCAACGTGGGAAAGGAGCCGCCCAACTTTGCCATCGCTAACGTAGGATCGAATATGACCATCGACACTGTCCGTCGCCAAAACGGTCCGGCCTTTGCCGTTGTGTGGTGTGTGGTTTTCAATTTTCATGGGTTTTCCCAGCTGTTTTCCTACGGAGAAGTATAATGAGGTTAATGTTAGCCAAACATGTGGTTTCCCTTCTGGGAAGCGTTTCGTTTATTTCATTAAATTTATTCTAAGGTTATTCAATGTGCTTAGGTTTTATTCTGCATATCACACTGTTGAAGCCTTCGGAAAAATCCCACCAATTTCGTGTATACTCCGATGCTGATATTAGTAAATATTTTATGTACCGTTAACTTGAAATTTACCTCAATCATTTTTAAGTCGTGTAAAAACAGTTGGTGATATCACGACGAGCTACCTGTTTTAATTTTCAAAAATCACTTTTTAAAAAAATTTAAACTTTAAGGAGTTTCGCATTATGGAAAATGACTTTTATTTAATCACTAACTGCGTAATAGTAAAACTATATTTTTCATTGGAAATTGAATTATTCACATGTTAATGCATCGGAAACCAATTTTCTGCACCTCTTCTCTCTCTAACGATCATTCATTTTCCCATCGTTAGCAACATCTATTTATTCATCAACGCATTAAAAAGGCAAATATCAACCGCAAACTTGGCTTTCGGCGGAAACGGCTCCATAATTCACTGGAATGGAATCTGCCAATGCTGGGCCAAAATTCATAAATGCCAAAATTCATTTTCTATTCCAAACAGCACCTGTCCGCTTGCCTCGCTCCCGACTGGGGAATTTTCCGACCCTCAATGCAAACACCCCCCATCTTTGTACCACCGGGTTCTGAAGTCAACTGCAGTTCCGTATTGAATGCGTCGCAATTTAGTCAGTCGGCGTGTGCGGCCGGAACGATAGCCAGGACCGGAAAATGCGCCCATTCACCCGGTGATTGAATTAATAGTTGTGTATAATTTTATTAAAACGCACATAAATTTGCCCCCCGAAAAATTGCAACCCCACGAGGCGGTCTGACACAGAAGTAGAGGATTGCAGGGGCTTCAAAGTTCAACATCGGACGAGAGTCATTAGAGTGCTGAGTGTCAAGTCGTCCGAGTGCACACCGGACATCCGGGTTTTCGGAAATGTTCTCGGGGTAACGCTTGAGTTTGGGCTTGAGCTTTTCGAAGGAAAACTTTGGCAAACGATAAACTTCAACTCAAATAAATACATGTCACTACGGCTGAGTGGTCAATGTCGGTATCCATTATTATACTTGCGAAGCTAGTGCTCGGGAAAGCTCGATGGATGCCAGATTGGTTCAATAGTATGATTTTTTATTCTTGCTAGAGGACCGTTTGGCATCGAACTGAAAGGAGTTATTTATTGTGACTGTTTTACGCTTGGATTTTCCAGAGCTCCGTTTGCTTTTGCAGTTTCAGCGGAAACTGCATGGAAACCGTCAACTTTTCTGGCACGCACGATGTTTGAAGAAAAGTGTGCAGTGAAACTGTTCTCATTTCAATTATTTCGAGAGAGCACTTCGCATTCAAAAGCAACCGCAGTTTAGTCTAAATTGTCAGGGTGATTATAATAGCGTTCAAACAATTGACACATTTGAACAAATACCGCATTTTCGAAATCAAATCATTCCTTTTCTAAAACATCATTACGACAAAGGCAAAGAATTACGCACCAAACCATAGACTGAGGTTGGAATCTCTGGATTTCTGTATACAGTCTGCAACAAGTAAAATCGGACGCTCGTAAATTAAGACGGTTTGCTCTCTTTTCGCAAGCCGGAGCTTTTATGTTTATTAAGCTTTTTTTTAAGGGTCGAATCGAGGCAGAAAAATTCATGCGCCTGTGAAAGGGTGAATAATATGTAATATCGCCCGTAAGGAACAAGTCCAGCAAGGATTAAGAACATAGCTTTCCAGTGAAAGCGTTTGTATCGGAAATCATTTGACGGTGAAGAAGGTTTCCACACATTTTGCAATATGACTTGTTCGAAAGTGCTTTTCACTGCATTGGATTTACCATTGTTACTCTGCAAAGAGACAAATGTATTTTCTGTTCTCTCCACAATTTAAAAACGCCTGCGAATGTTGAAGTAAAAACCAGGTTTTCCGATTACTCTAATATAATTTTCGTATTATTATTTTTCCGGGTACCATCTCTTCGCCTTGAGTTTTCCTGTGGAAAGACATAACCGATTATCGATAACTTTCTTCCAAAATCGAACGAATCCATTCTGCTTAAAAATGAGCTGAACAGTGTATAGTATTCTCATATTTTCTTAACCCTTTCTTCAACGATTTCCTCCAATGGTTGGCAGTTGCAATAGGCAGGGACAACTCTGAAATAATTCATCCCCGATGTGGAAAACGTTTTTCACTCGTCTCTACCCTTTCAACTGCTCTGTCATCACTCTTTCAAGATTGCGATTCGAAATGTGCCAGTCAGCGTGCGCCAGTGCATTGTCGATAGACTACCCAGGAACTCGGAAGTAGTTTTTCGGAGCAATCGAAACCTTCCTCGGTGAGCTCAATTTTTCTCGACTCGTGGAAAAACACATATGCTCCACAAAGGATCAGGTACTCGTTCAGGTCGTTCAGGTTGGAAAAATCGCGAATCGACATTAGCGAAACAGATCGCCTCAATGAGCCAACATATTGCTGATGTCGGTGGAAAATGGGTGGATTCTATGGGTGAAACTCGTGGAACATCTATCTCGCTGGTACAGAGGAAAAGTGCAAACTGCAAAATTCCACTCCGATCGACGTTAAATTGCCCGAGGCACTAGGAAACTTCCCGTGGAAAGCTCGGAGAATGAGGCTAAGTATTCAGGTAGCGTTTAGAGCCGTGGCAAGCTGTGAGGAAAATTACCCCGGCATCGATCATTGCGTTCGACCTAGCCAGGTGAGAGATGGAACTATCCAGGTTGGTTTGTTCACCGAATTTTTATTGCATCACGTTTTTGCAGCCGTGGAAAACTATTTTTCCTAGCGCTCTCCCTCAATCTTACGCCTTCTTTTTTTATTGAAAGCTTCCTCGTTCCCTGGTGATAATCAGCTGACAGGAAACTATAAACATGGTCCCTCGCACTTTTCGCGTCGTTTAGCGAGGGAGGAAGAAATATCTATTTTCCTCCGCATGTCAGCGTCTTGAACGCGTTTCACCAGAGTCAGCACGCACCAGCTATAACCGTGTCTCATAATCACAGTTAATTTCTGTTAAATGGATCACTACAGTGTCTCACGATGCCGTCTTGTGTCGTCTTGGAAACCGCGGAAACAACCGCACAGATCTACCGTTTTAGGTTTGACATTGCGTCAGCGTCATTTTTGCTTTCTGTGACAAGCGATGAGGAAACGAAAGCCAGCTTCCAGCCACTTTGGCTTCAATGGCTACGATGGAATGCTCGGTAAAAAGCTGATAACCATTAAAGAAAGAGACGACCATGTTGATTATGACGATGGGAATGAAAAGAACACATTAAGGGAACTTTCCGAACCGATAAATTATTTTAATGTCGCTCCGCCGAATAACAGCCTGTTTCCACTGGAGATTCGGTAATGATTTGTGGAACGGCACGCACAAACAGATGATCTTCGGTTGAAAATGGTTTCTATAACTGTTTTGGGGCAGACAATATCTTGTGGGAACCTGTATTCATAACTTCAACAAAGTTGGAGAGGAAAATCATGACGAGGACTGTGGGGAATAGACTACAATTACTAAATTGTTTCAGATGAACGATTGCAAATTAAAAATTATGAAATCCAAATTCCCCTTCTTTGTAATTCAATTTGTTACTCAAATTTATTGGATGTGGATCATATTTGCTGATTCGTTATTAGTCGATTTCATGAATATCAATCAAAACAAGTCGAAGTCAGCTGCATAGATTGCAAAAGGTCATGAAAGCAATCAAGATACACGGCCAATCGTTGGACTGTCACATCTCAATGTCATAGTCAAAGTGGTAAATCAGTCCTGTGGAAGTGGAATCATTAGGAAGCTTATTATTATATTTAAAAATATAGAAACGGTAGATAAATGACAAGCAACCAAATTTTTAAATGCACATTATTCTTGAAGATAAAACGATGTCTTACCGAAAACAGTCAAATAATAATTATTTGAGCACTCCAGTGTTACTGTTTCTTACAATTAGTAATAACATGTGAAATAAGTACATTAAAGCATATTTGATTTAATTAGAAACCAATTTAAATGTACATGTTGTTTTACATTATACCTGTTTTTATAAACTATTCAATTCAAGGTACATCATCAAAGATGAAGATTTGTTATCGCAGCTATAGTTATAGCAGTAAACGAATTATGAGTTATGTATGCGTCCATAAAAAATATAGAAATATTGGGCGGAATAGAACGTCCTGGATCATGGACCTAACAGGGTGGCGTGAACATTACGATCACAAATTTCGTATTCTCATTGACGAGATTCCTAGCAAAAGGGAGGACCACAGGGTGGCAAACACAGATTGAAAGCGAAGGGAAGAAACGTGGCGTTTGTTTGTGGAAGGGTATGGAGATATATGTATAAGTTAAGTTGGTTTTAATCAACTTTATTTCAATTTAAGAATACCCTGATACGACAGATTGGAATAATCAAAATAAATGTATTGCTCAAATATTAATTCAACACATTCTTTTAAGAAAGGAACACAAAAGCAAAAACCAAATACACCAAAGGCCTAATTTGGACACAACAGCCCGGAGATCTAATTGATCTAACGACTCTTACAATGAATAATCAAGCAAACATTACTATTCAATGGTATTAATCTGGAGGCTCTTTGCGTCTCGGGTGACATTAAACAGAACGATGGAATGGAATCGTATTCAACCTTCTTCGCATTCCACACCTTCAGGGTGGAGGACGCCGTGGAAAAGCAGCCAGCATTTTTACGTTCAGCTCTCCCCCGGCAGAAAACAGATCCGGATTGTTTGTCCGAAACCCTGAAGGGTATTGTATGTTCAATGGTTGCTTATCGGTACTATCCAAAGGAGAGCGTCCTGGGATCTTGCGATTTTAGTGTCCCATAAAGTGCATCTTATTGCATCAGCTTCAGTTTTTTTAAATTATTTCCAGTTTTAGGCAAAACGGTCTGTTTTTGCTTATCTATCTAGTATCCAACTCGCTCACCTGTATGTTGTATAATTCATTTTATCCATATAGCCAATTTAGGTATTTTTTCTCGAAATGCCAAAACGTCGAAAGAAATTTTTAATCGTAAATTTAAATGATCAATTCCATAAACCTGTAATTCAGCCAAAATACTCACAGAATACTATAAAACAACGCTTTCAAAGAAACTTTGCAAGGGCGGGCAAGAGATTTTACTTTTCGGAAATGCACACTTTATTTATTTCTTTTTTATTTCATTTCGCATTCTGCGCGTAACTCAACACATTGAACACGAAACTACCACATATTAGCAGGAATATTTTCATTCTGCCACTTCATCAATATAACAGTGTATTTTAAAATTGTGTCCAAGTATCCTTATACTTAAAATAGTTTTGAGCGTTACTTAGCGTTTTTTTTTCGTTTGACGCGTTTTTTCGACCATGCGTTTTTCGACCGTCGCGCCCGCCACAGCTAAAACCAAACATGCGATGGAAACACTCTCTCTCTCTCTCTGAATCGTTTTCAGTAGAACATCAAGAGCAAAATCACTACAGCATAACACAAAACCTCTGTGTCTTGAACGATAAAGTTTTCATTTTCACTTAAGCACAAGTTTTAATGTATTTTAGAAAAAAACTTTTGTAAACAAAACTTCCACACGTACGAATGAACAAGTTGGAACTGCATTGACAGCTTGCTTTGATTTCCTTTGTAAAGGTAGGGTAATGTTAGCCAGTTTCATGAAAATGATATTTTTTCAAGACACTGACAGGGCCAAGGTATGTACATCGTTGCAAGGTAACCTAATTTTTAAATCAACATGTTTTGTAATCAAAATAGATAAAAAAATGCTTTTATTGCACCTTTACTGCTTAAAAAAACTGTTTACTTTATTTTTGTTCATCGATCATATGGTGATTCTTTTATCATCGAAAAATAATAGATACGTCAGCTGTCCCAACCTTGGTTATTTGATGCAAATATCAATTTCAGGCAAGGCCCAAGGTATATATAATGTTTCAAGGTAACTTTATTATAAAATCAATAGTTTTTGTGATCAATGTGTTCTAAAAATGTCAGGATTTTTAGTTAAGCAAACTATAAACTGAAGAAGCGTGGTTTTCATATTTTGATTTGATGAACATACAATGATGCTTTTAGTTTCGAAAAATAAAGATACTCCGACTATCCTAACGCTGTTTATTTTATGAAAACAACTTTATCCACGCAAGGTACAAGGAGCATTCAAAAATTTAAGGAGACTTTATGATAAAATCAGTAATTTGGTTATCCATTGGTGGGCCCAAGGTGTGTATAGAGTTGTAAGGTATCTTTGTAAAAGCACATTTTTTGTTTTCAAAAAGATGTGATGCGTTCCGTAAAAAAAATGTTTATGCGAACAACAATCAGCAGAAACACGATAGCAATCGGTTTTACTTGCTATTTCATGTAAATATAATGGGCATGTGAAACTGATCTTGTGCAAACCCAAGGTGTACACAGCATATCAAATAGAGATAATGGAATATCATCATGGATTTTCAATAAAAAAATGGAATTGCAAGGACTTAATTTTTCGTCATAATTTTGACATCTTGATGCAACAGTTTTGACACCTTTGAGGGGGGCTGGAGACAAGGTGTATATATTTGAAAATGAAGTCGTTCAGAGTGAAATGACATGAGTTTTGAGGGAGTATTGGAGAAGGTTTGAGCTTATTACATATCATTACTCAAATATGGCACACCTGCTAAAGCGAATTAAAGTCACCTTCTATATTTATACACCTTGGGCTTGAGAGCCAAAAAAATGTGATAGAAAATGAAAATATGAAATAGAGACATGACAGAGTAAGAAGGAGCAAGTGGGAGAGGAAGTCAGAGAGACTGGGCGAGCGGGAATGAGAAAGAAAGAGAGCGAGAGAGAGAGAGAGAGAGAGAGAGAGAGAGAGAGAGAGAGAGAGAGAGAAAGAGAAAGAGAGATAAAAGGGGTGGAAAACGTGTGAGATAGAGAGAGAGAGTGAGAGGAGGAAGGCGTGCGAAAGAGAAAAGGGAAGTTGGAGGAGGCAGCATAAGAGGGGGAGAGGGAACAACCGTGCGCATTAGGAATTTGGTAGCAACGTGGTCAGTTAATTGGAACGCGCATCTTCATGCATCCGCAAAACGAACAAGGGAGATACATCCTTCCGAGAAACACGGAAGGTGGGTGATAGCCCACACAACACATATGCATGTAAATCGAATATCAACTTGAAATAATCGTACTTCTATGCAATATGATTGAATCGTAAATGATGCTAAAATAATGCCTATACGTACAAAAGTGGAGGCGCTAACCGTACATTGTTCAAAATGTATATGTTTAGTCGTATATTTTCTAAGTCGGCATCATATACGACTTACGATATACATCAGCCGGACATTGCTCGTTCATCTATACGTATGCATAAAGAAAATCGTATTACATTCTTAATCGGCATCATATGGAACAAAGAATATACATTGCTCGTACATTGTCTATGCTTACTGCGATTCCGATTCGAAAAATACTAATATATGATTCAATTTCTTCAACTTAATACGACTTCGTGTTGTGTGGGAGCAAACATCACAGTGTTCCGGCCTTCGAGCTGATACTGCACCATTGACGAATTATCACATATCCAGAAGGATCCTGCAAGATAGTGGAGATGGAGAGATACGGATGTACACCGGAAGTATCATCAATGTATGCTCTTTACTTCTCTTAATTTTTGTCTCCCTTTTCGGAGAGGGTTTTATTCTATGACCGATACAATGTGGCAATCGCATCGCAATCATGTGGATTATCATGCGTAGCAGGAGTTAAAAACCCGTCACTTTAAAAAGTAGAGTTGCAATGTGTTGTAACTCGGCTTGGCAATGAAGAAACCTCCTGCTGAATTAACGGAAAGGTTTGGTAAACGTGATTTCATGAGCCATCGGTGATATAACAGAGCTTTTTCATTTATGTGGATAGGGGCTTCAGTTAAAGCAACACTCCTGTGCGCCAAGATCAGGCACTGGTCGACCAGGAAGAGGACCAAAACGTTTCGCATCTAATTTTTGATTCCGCAATTAGAATTTGTATTTAAATTATAACCGCCATTTGACACAAAAGACCTTCTACAAAAAGAACTAGAAAATGTAACGCGGACGACATGAAACCTTCCATGGGGCGGAAGGGGATCCAGGAGTTACCGACGGGCCAGGTACCTGGCCTCCAAAAAACTAGTTTGTTCTATATTCAAATTTTAACAGAAATAACTGAATTAAAAACTGTACTAAACAGTGTTTGAATTTGAAATTGGCTTGAAAAATTCGGCATAGCAATTCCTACTGAACAATTTTGACAGCATCTTTTCCGCAGTGAGGCATACTGTTGTCTCACTCTTACATTTGGGTCTAGCATGTTTGAGGCAAACATTTTGGTCGCATGTGAATGTGAGCATTTGCTAGCTACTTTAGTTTAGTGATGAGATTTTTTGAAATGTCTTGGAACGGAGTGGAACTGGGTTCCACAGCCTTAGGAGCAAGTCCGCGGAACTGGGTGCAAAGAACCTGATGACTGCTTGTATGAAAAACAGACTGGTGCGGACGGTGCACCTACCCGTCGCTGGTACACACAAGGAACTGGCTGGTCGGTCCGGCCCAGTTCACTACGTGTATAAAAAACAGACTGGTGCGGACGGTGCACCTACCCGTCGCTGGTACACACAAAGAACTGGCTGGTCGGTCCAGCCCAGTTCACTACGTGTATAAAAAACAGACTGGTGCGGACGGTGCACCTACCCGTCGCTGGTACATACAAAGAACTGGCTGGACGGTCCAGCCCAGTTCACTACGTGTATAAAAAACAGACTGGTGCGGACGGTGCACCTACCCGTCGCTGGTACACACAAAGAACTGGCTGGTCGGTCCGGCCCAGTTCACTACGTGTATAAAAAACTGATTGGTCTGGATGGTGTCCCTACCCGTTGCTTGTACACGTAAAGAACGGGCCGAACGGCTTCGACCCAGTTCTTTGTGTGTATAAAAAACAAGAACAGTTAGACTAGGGTCTCTAGTTGCGAGCTGTGAAATAGAAACTTTCTCTCGCTCTCTTCGACCGATCTGCGAGGCGGTAGTTTTAAGATACCTTTCATATTCGTTCCAAAGAACCTGTAGTCCGCTTTTGAGTGGACCTGGGTGCATCACCTCTCTCCTAGGAACGGATCGTTCCAGATAGGTGCTTCACGGACCTCGCAACACTACTTTAGTTGCTACTGCAGTCGCTGAATAAGCTCTTGCGTCTAAAATATTTCGTATCGCGAAACGTTGTTTAGTTGATTTTGTGTTGAATTCCGAATTGCATCCGTGAATCGAGATAAATTGAGTCTACACAAGGAGTGTGAAAATACATTTAAGTCTTCAGTTCACATCACAAAGCTTGCTTTGTGGAGCATACCAAAGCGTACAGCAATTATAACCGAGAGAAGATAGCAACAGGCGGACATCGGGTTCGAATCTGCCGAGACTAGGAAGAGTAACTAAAAGTGATCATCAAACTGTAGCGGAGCGTAGAGTGGATTTTTTCACAACACACACAAATCCACGCACGGCGGAAATGGTTATGGTAAAGACTATAGCGTCAAAAAGACTTAACAGGGAACTAGAACAGTTGCAAAGAAACCCGCCGACACTTTTCTCAGCAGTCCCTGTTCACCCACTTCTGCTTAAGTGGCAAGCTACAATCATGGGACCACCAGACAGCCCATACCAGGGAGGCATGTTTTCCTTAACATTAACATTTCCATTAAACTATCCGATGGAACCACCTGAGGTGGTTTTCACAACACGTATATACCACCCCAACATAAGCAGCGACGGTTCGATGCGTCCGGACATTCTACAAAATAAATGGTGGACACCTGTTCTTACCGTGTCAAAAGTATTATTATTTATCTACTGTATGCTTCGCGATCCAAATCCGGACGATCCACTGAATTTCGAAATCGCCCAAGTATATAAAACAAATCGGGAAATATATAATCGATTTGCACGGATCTGGACACAAAGATATGCAATGTAATACGTTCAAGGCGATTCTTTGCATCTAGCCTACGATATGAGTGGCGGCGGTGGCGTCTGCGGGATCAAAACCATCAGCAGTAACGAAGTCTTCAGTCAAGGCAAGTAAGAAGCACAAGAACAAGTCAACATCGACATCGTCGTAACAAACAGCAACATCACCAACCACATCCCCAACATCTTCAGCTTAACAGTAAACTCAAAGGACTAAGACTATTCATCATCGATTGGACCAGATATTATCCTCACTTTAGTATTTAGTTGCAACCTGTCCATTGATATACGAGAACAGTAACAAAAACCACCCCTTGGCAATACGACCGACAACAAAACTGAGCCAGAGTTTCTTTCGATCACTTTTGGTAAGTATTTTCTGTTGCGTATGGAAAAAGCATATTTCTCACCAAATCCATTAACACTAGCGTTTCTTCCTTTAGCTTCAGACTAATTTACATTGCGTTGCCATTGTAACTTCCACCCTGTAGGTGTAGCCAAGACTTTACCAACCAAGAATAGTCTGCGAAGTTTAATCGAATGCTGCCAGACATCCAGAAATAGGAACCGTTAATAAACTGATATCAAAAAGAAGAATTGTAGACTTAAAAGAGGCTATTGATCTTTGTATTCATGAAGAATTTTCTTGAACTCCTTGAATTTATTTGTCCAACATAACTGAACTCTTCAATTGTATAATCAATTTGATAAAAAATAACCCAATAAATTCAATAAATCTTCTTCTTCTTCTTCTTGGCGTCCTTGGCGAACCTCTTGGTCATGCCTGCCCGTTAAGGGCTTACGAGACTTATTTCCCTGTTGTACGTGGATAGTCAGTCCTCTCGTACAGGGGAGGGTCCGGTCTCGGTTGGGATTCGAACCCACGCCGTCGAGGTGGCGAGCCCTGGCGCTCATGGGCCTATTTTCTAACCGGCGCTACCGCTCGGCTGTCGCGGACCCCCCGCGATATACTACCTGTTAAAAGCTGTTTCATGATTCACGATCGTTGCCAGTTTTTTTCATAATTGCAGAATTACGAGGAGCTAGAGTAAGGTGGATGAAAACCTTTACAAACCCTCCATTTTTGTAAGCAAATATCACGTTAATCATGGACCGAAGCACTCGTCATAAAGGGAATACAGTGTACTAAAACAAGTTTATTTGCCCGATTGAGCCTCATTTGTAACGTGACCTTTAAGTTAAATTCTCATTATGATCGGATGAAAACTGCAATCACTCTTTCGAGTATTCGAAACATCATTAACTGCTGTCGTTAGGATTGCGATGCTTTGGTAACATGTTCTGCAATGTTATATGGGAAAAGCTTTATTTCAAGTCTAGCCTGAAGCTTGCGTTGCCTCGTCTAAGACGATGATGGATCAGCGAAGACCTTCTTGGGGTCACTGAATTATTAGTATGCATCTTATCTGCGCCAATCCAGGTTAAGCAAGCCTGGCCACCACCGTTTCTGATACAGCGCCATCTTTCCAAAACCCATCTCCATGTTAGGGTTGTCATCGCTAAACGGCTTGCCCTCATGTCGTCCCCTTCGGTCAGCACTTACTTAAGATGCAATTTATGGTTCTTTATCCGCATCCGTTTAACGCCTGCCCACCCCGTTTTCCCCTTTGAAGACCTTCTTCCCCTCCTGACCGAGCATGAGAAAGCGACAGAGAGCCCGCATTTTCAGAGCCAGGTTCCGGGCAGAGGGCCCGAACTTGCCCATAACGCTTAACGGCAGCCGCACGTGCCGGAAATTACAATCATAATAATCTTCTCATGACAGATGATTGTATGGTTTTTCGTCATGTCGCCGTCGTCGTCGTCCTGGTAATTGCGTGTGGAGACTGTCATCGTCGACGTTCCGACTGTAAAGTGACTCGAAACTCAAACCAAATCGAAATTGTTCGGGTGCGCCTGGCTCAAAGGCAGGTCCTAAGACGGTTTGGCCACGCATGAAGGTGTTAGGGTGGTCTGGGGATCCGTCGCATCGTCGGTTGGAGAAAGGTTTGTGACATTGTGATGTTTTTAAAGTCATGTTCAGTGCCGTACACACGCCCTGTCGTGATATTTATCCTGGTCGGGTGCGTTACCAAGAAATCTGCCGGGTTTTTTACTTTTATCTTATTACGCATCTTAGCAGCGTTTTAAGCATTTGAAATATTACAGATTATCTATTGATTAAAACAGATAAATCTTTATTCAAATAACAAATGTATGCATATAGTTATCTCGCTAGGATCTAGAGTCTCATTATTTCTATTCTCTTCTCTCATTTGTTGGTGAGAACTTAGTTCTGCAATCAGGGTAGCGTAGCGTCCCTATTCTTTGATGCATAGCCACACTAACGATCTCTTGCTTGGTTTTAAGCCGGAAAAAATGTTTTCAATTGACTTATCAACCCTCCGCTCGGTTTCATTCAACAAAAGATCCATCAACCATTATTAGCCATTCCAGTCCGAACCTCCGTCGCGTTGTCGGTGGTCAAAATAAGTCATAAATTGTCCAAAAAGACAGCGATGCAAAGCGCATAACAGGCATTGTAGCGTACCTCTCACAAACCCTGAGACCCTTAGTTTTTAGTTATGAGCGAGAGTGTAACAATTGGAAGGATGATAAAGGATATTTCCTTAGGACCAACACGTGTCTGTCACAACTGTCTGTGTATGTGAAGCGACACTCTTATCGGTCCTGGTGTACCTTCCCGCTTCGTGCGGCAATGTTTCAACTCACAATCAATGAAAATCGTCTCGATTTTTTGTTGGGAAACGAATCGCATTCCTTCCGTACATCTTTAAATTATATCTGCATGCATATATCGAGAAACTTTGAAGGCCAACGATAGAAGATGGTACTAAAGGATGAGTTGGAGTCTTGTTTGAGTAAACATCCTGTAAACCGGCCTATGGAAGGTCCCTAGTTTGTCCGGATTAAATGACTCCCTGTTCGCTAATGAACATCAAGCAAGTTGTCTCTAATTCCTTTGATTGGAAGACTTTCCTGCCCATGGCCTCTCGGTTATTTACCGCAGTCGTTTGCAATTTAAGGACCCTCTTTTATTGTCCATTTGTCTTCTTCTCCATCGCGTACGGAATTGCTTAGCTTTACGTCACTTTTACTTAGTTGTTGTGTTGTTTTGCACAATTGAATTTCCCTTTCGATTTGGTTCCCGCAAATCGGTCGTGGTTGGTTTGGGGCAAGACATTTAACATCAACTGAGGGTGGAGTTTTTTTCTTAGTGAGCTTTTTACTCACTTTCTACGTTGCTAATAAAAAGAAAAAAAACTTTTCGGTCAACCCCATCCACGACCTACACTTTTACCTAACCAACCAGTAGTGAATCGCGTTTTTCTTTCTTTCTTTAGAGTTTCCGATCAGGGAAAACTTTCCTGTGTGGTCAACTAACCATTCAACCGTCTTCGTCCCGTGTACATCAAAATTGAGAACGGCTTCGAGTGGAACTAGCATTTTGTCGGACTTTTTTCTTCACGCAGACCTGCTATGGGGAAATGTCCGGAAAAGTTTTGCTTGTCGCCTTTTCCAGATAAATTTTGCGGTTACTATGATGCCTGGTATTGTTGTTTGCTGGCGGTTAAGTTTGTTGGGAATTCGGAACCAACAGAAAATCGAATCATGCTTCCATTTGTCTGAAATACTTATTCAATTCGATGTTCGGGTCGTTTGAATATTGTTGAGTTTATAATTTTCAAACTATTGAAACTCGAAACCCTTATAAATAACATTTGTTGCAACTTGGCTTTGTTGTACGTAAACTTTAAATTACTAAAACTTTCGAAAATGGTACAAGTGTCTTATAAAATGATTTGCTTCTTTATTCTGAACTAGCTCTAAACATAACTCAAGATAAATTGTTTTAAAACAACTAAACACCATCACCAAATTCTCGTTCCACAGTTTCCATTTCAATGTTTTCTTTAATTAACAATTTGATCTTCCGATTGCTGAGAAGATTTGTTGACTTTAAGTATCCGTATCGTCATTCTCAGAACAAAGATCAATTTTCAAAGCCCTTACAAACCATTTAACCCAATTACAACAAATCGACATTATAATACGTCCAGTTGCATCCAGCTTTCTCGGCTTGACCTTTGCAAAAGAAATAGCACCCAGCTTCCGGACGGATTCCGATTTGCCACTCCACTCCTCAACGTCGTCTGATGAGCACTGTATGGATGAAGGTTGAAAAGGGATCTTTTAAGAATACTTTCTAATAAATTAGCTCTTGTTCCGGCCGGTCAAAGGTAGACACACAGCGTGCAGGCCGGAGCTACCTTCGTCAAACGTTAGACAACGCCAGATTCTTTCACGACCCTGTGGCAGAATCGTTTCTAAACGATTGAACAATTTAATCTACAGAAAGACGAAGGGCTCGAACAGGAAAGGAAATGCCTCGTCTTCGCCTGTACATTTTCTGCTTGACCCGGCCGAAAGTGAGATGTAAGAAGAAAAGGTGCCTGTTTCGTTGCGGATTCAAGGTCCAGAAGAAATGAACATTTCAGCTCTTCCCGCTGGCCAACGGAACGGAATTCTTAAGACATGAGAAGAAAACTCGTCATGAAAATCGCGAAGGAACAGAACTTACACACAACAATAAACCAGTATACCCATTTTGAACTGGCAATGCGAAGCCACGACCGATTGTTTGGTGAAGCGAGGTGAGCGAGAAAACAAACATAAACACGGCTCCTACTGATATTGCATCCCTCCATGCCAGGTCTCGCCAGGGTTTCCTAGCTGGTGGTGGTCACCTTAAAGCGATTGGTTTGTTTCTGGGTGTTCCTGAATGAAGACCACACATGAGGTCAGTCGAGCGCAGCCTTTTCCAATGTGGCAGTTGCACTTCAGCCAATTGGTTATGGAATTTGGGACCTTTTTTGGCGATTGCTGTATTCTGGTGGTGTTTCATTCGGAGTTCGAAACACCCTGATTGTATTGATTTCGTATTTGAATTCGTTTGTTTTCACAAAGTCTGCACTTTTTCTATTGAAAAAAACGAATGAAATCGTCTATTGGAGGGTTTCCCCAGACACACACATCAAACATGCTGCATAACGTTCAAGGTATTTGCAACTTGTCAAAACACTTGCAAAACGTGCTGTTCGATGACGGAAGCTGCAATGAGAAGACGGATCTGGCAGAATGGTGGTGCCATAACCTTACATAAAATACATAAACATCACGTAACTCGCGTTCGCGTTTTGGCTCCAACAGGGAGGGAGAAACCAACTCGAAACTAATTCCAGCCAAAACGGTGGTGCGGCTTAAGTGCCAACCGAAACTGCCTGGACGGAGAACCAGGCTGGCAAGATCGATGGATTGGAGGGCGTCAGTGTCGCGAAACCGATTCATTCCTCGCTCGTGCGGGTAGAAGAAGTTGATGTTGTAACCAAGGGAGGGAGGAAACTGAGAGTCGGCCCTCGTGTTGACTTGGAACCGGTTTTCTTTCATCCCCTTCCCGCACCATCCCGCGGACGGGTAAGACAGTTTTGTGAAACATTATTCACGTCTTGTTGGATGTCAATTGAGCGATTTATTTGACATTCCTCGTAACCGCCGGCTCGTAACCGCTCCCCGATCTCAGCTCTGAGAGGGAATTTCATCCAAGGTCCCGCGATCCTCGCGGACGAATCTCACATACACATCCTCGAGACGACTCGCGAGGAGGAGGAGGAGAAGGAATTTGCCAAACGGTTTCTTCTGGCAGTTTGGATGGAAGCCTTCTTCGTCGAAATCTCCAGCGTCGTCGTTGTTGGCGTTGTTGGTCCCGAAAACTCTACCAACACACGCGGTGGTTTGTTTGCGTATGAGAGTTTACAAATTACCCTCAATAGAGTGGGGAGGTGAAACAGCACCAGTTGATATAAAGTGTGATATTTGTTTAGTTAATGACCGTAACCACCATACCGAAGGGGTTGGCTTTACTTGATTTGAGTCGTAAAAGAGTTGTTTTTCTCTACCACCGAACACGCCCAGCTTTGGGGAGTTCCCTTCTATGCAGTAAATCAATTAAACTAGCCTTTGACACCAGCTTGTTAGTTGGAGCGTCTGTTGTTTTGTTTTTTTTTTTAATATCAATGACTTAACGTTCCAACTCATTTCGATTTTTTTTTTGTGAGAACTAATCAATAATGCAAGTTTAATTGTATTCTCCCACCAGAGCTTAACTTTAAACGCAAAACTTTGAAATCAGAGATGGGATTGAAGAATCAGATTTTTTAAATAAACTTCCATTCCTTTTCTAGCAGGGGTAAATTCATGTTTCCCTTCATAAAAAAAAATAATTCAAGAAATAATCTTAGTATTACAAAAACCTCATAGTATTCACTGTTTTTGTTTCGTGGCCATATTTTCAATTTATTTATCATACTGTTTATATTACGTCTTCTAATAGACCAATCTTCTAATGCAGTGGTCTTCTAATAACTCAGTAGTAGTTTATTGAACCCTGGTACGAATGTTACATGTTAAACAGTCACTTTACTCGAAGTCTATTGCATTACGTTGCATGTTTCATTTCATTCCGCATGCTTGTTGTACGTTAGACGGAGTTTTCAGTTCGGCAGTGAATCAGAGCGGAGGTTAGCAGTGCAGTTCCTGAAAGGGTTAGCGGAAAAGTAAGGTTACGGCACGACCGCGTGGTCACGCCGAGCTGGAGCTCAGGTCAGAAAAATCCTAGCTGCCGCACATCTCGTTCTGTTTGAGTCAATCAAGCGGACCACGAGTTCTTGTGTCCTGACAACGGAAGGAATTATCCCTCCCGTGGCCGGCGGGTGGACATATGGCTATTATTAGCCGGTCCTAAAGGACGAGCCCCTTCATAGGAGTTCGGACAGAGTCGGTACGCCTCTGATTACGAGTAAGGGAACAAACGTTCGACTTAGCGTAGGAGGATATACCCCGACTCGCATAGCGAAAGAAGAAGAAGAAGTACGTTAGACGAGCTATTTTAGTTCGCATTTTTAAACCAACCCAAAACAAACCAAGAAAAATGTTTTTCCCAAAGGGAAAAGCGTGCAACGGCCACAAGTACTCATGTGAGTTGTCGCTTTTTTCCTTGGCTTTGGTTCTAAACTAGTTCATCTAAACTGAAACCGAACATCCCCAGACCCCCAATCCTTTCAGATGCCGCGAAGCTATGCGCATGAAGTATGTTGTCGTCATATTTCTTACCACCTGACAGCGCGCCAAGCGGAAACGCCAAGGCAAAGCGCATTCCGTCAACAGCGCTCCGGCAGCCTGGAGTTGGTCCGTCGAGGAACGGGATCCCCGGAGGAAATGTCTTTGCGCATCTTTCGCGGTGGACCGGGAGTGAACGTCCTGCCGGATGTAAAATTATCACCTGAAGGCCATGATTTATTGAGATTCCGGTGGGTCCTTTGGCGTTCTCGATTAAAATACGACAGACGACATAGAACGTACATTGTCGCCACAGTCCCCCAGAGGAAAATACTTACACATGTCTATGTGTGTGTGAGGGATACATATTTTAATGAGAACAATAATTTGGGTGTCGTTTCAGGGTTTTACCAGCTAACCACCAAAATAACGATCACTCCAGGCCTGAGGGCTGACGTTAAAACCACAGGCTGAGGATAAAAAGTTTGGGTTCGAAATTTTAATGCAACCAATTTGAGAGTGCAGAAGAAGAAATAAAAAAAAAAATATCTGAAAAATGATACGACACAGTGTGTTTGGTTAGCGAGAACGTAAATTGCACACCAAGAGAAAGGCGTGTGCATGATGTTGACATAAAATGGGACAGTTGGTATTTATAATTCATAAAACCCGATCAGGACGAACGTGGATTTCAGTTTTGGGTTCATTAGTGTAACTGAAATTCATTTGGTAGGAACATGTAATGTTAGCTCGTGGTTTTAATGGAGCTTTTGGGGGAAAAATAATGATTATGAAAGATATTTGGTTTAACCGGGATTGTCAGATTATTTGGTTGCAATGTGATAGATTTATAATTTTTATAACATTTTGCGGTACGAAAATAATAATAACTGATACTTTAAACCACTCTATGCCCACTAATCTCTATTATGAAATGATAGAAATAAATCACGTTTACAATCGTACTCTAATCGAATGCTTTGCAGAAAACAGTTAAGAAATGTTAATCGTTTAATGAACCTCCTTTTCATCACTTGTTCATGCTTGAGATTAAAATTCCTTCAAATTCCGCCGTTTCAAGTGCCGATTTAATGGTTCGCCGGACTTACCTCCTGGCAACCCGGCAATTAACTCGATACAAATGGTAATGAAAAACGACCTGAAAACACGCCACCGTTCTTTCCTCCACTTGGAAACTCCGTTCCGCGGAAATTACACATCTCATAATAAGCCGCGGTTGGCGCCAGCCCACCATTTCCAGCAAACATTCTGCTGGACAGATTTTATGATCGACGTTGTAAAACTTTACAACCGCAAGTATAACATCCCACCTCAACAAAATCTTTCATTCGGCGCCATTGCAAATCGTTTTCCCGGGCGAATAAAGTAATTTTCCACACGGGTTCCGCGAGCACTGTGTTTTCCCGCCCGAAGGAATGTTTTGCGGAATTGTTTAGCGGAAAATTCTCTCTGATTCGAAAACTGGTGAGGCAAAATTCGGTTCATTCGCACTTCATAAGCACTGAGTTAAGTGGTGGTTGGGTTTGTGTGTGCAAAGTAACGGTACGAAATTAGCATGATTTATTTCATCCCAACCTCAGGGGTAGCATACTACAATTATTGATAAACCACTAGACTGTTGCAAAGATGTTTCCCCCACATAAATTAAGTTTCCCACACATAAATTAGTTTCAATTTTAATCACTTTAATGAGTGTTTTTGAAACAGAATCAACTTCAATAAAGTAATCTGCATATCTAATCCTGGTTTCACTTAATTTAGTGGCATGTTTATTCCGGTTCGCGATTTACACCTTCTGACGGCCTCATGTTCAGTGAGGCCACGACCCTTCCACACAAACACGCACCAGGATTTTCGAAAAACAATCGTCTACAGGACACACAACTCATTGACTAGATCTGTCGATGTTTGCAGAATTGTCGAACCGTTCGAGAGCCAAAACAATTATTTTCTAACATTTCATATATTTAATTTAAAACAACAAACGATATTGAACACTGAACACTTATGATTTATTGGCTTTTCTCTATGCTATTCAATTACTTTAACCAATGGTTCGTTACTTTTTCACGTTTTATTAGAGGAAGCATAAATTATGTCACTTTCCATGCAGCTTATCCAACTGAGGTCCATGATATCCCACAGCGCCCAGTGGGCGTGCCTTGGAAAAGTTATCAATTCGGTCGAAGTATGATCTCGATTAATTTTCTTCCCCCTTTCTCAACCACTAGTTCGGCTTCTCGCACTTGAAACACAGAAGCTTTGCAATATTTTTTTCTAACCCTTACGCATAGCGTTTCGATGATCGATGCGTTCGTGAACGGATCCATTCTACGTTCTTTTCCATTCCTTATCGCATCCATTCCATTCATTTTCCATTCCTTCAAAGAGCATGTTTCCAAATTTACTGCCAAGTTTTACTCCGTCGGGGAAAACCCCATTTAATCCTTAGCAAGGAAAGGTAAGTCAGTGAGTTTATTATGGATTATGAAATGAAATTTCCATAATACTTAAATTTGTCTGCCCGATCACGTAACTTTTCCGTTCGGTAGCTGGGCTTTCGAAATGGAAAAGTACGTAAAACAATTGAGAAGTGCAACTGTACATATATTTCCTGAATCGGAACGGAAGGTGTGAATCATAAAATCAGCTCCATACGGATGATCTGTAATGCAGCTTTCATGCTACTGTTGGTGCTGAAGATTGATGGATAGAAAAAGGGAAGGGTATAAATTTTTTCAAGTACCTATGAAAACATAATGCCAGTTTACGATACGTCGTTGAATAAATAATCAATGTCAACGTTGACGTCTCAAAGCAAAAGTTTCAAGGTTTTCTTAACAGTTGGATTTTTCGTCACTCACTCGTGACTTTTGCCATCGGACCTCTTTCGTAGGCGAAGTGTAGGGTAATTATTCGATTCTTTTTCAAACCATTCACCCACGTGGGTGGTATTATTCACAGGGCAAGTGAACGAACGTGGCTTCCATTCTCCATTACAAGCAGAAAATATTGTCCATTGTCAAAGAAGGGATTTAAAGATTATGATTTACGATCAAATGTGATGAATACAAATACAAATAGTTACAATGTTTGGCAAAAGTCAAAGAGAAATATGATGAAGCTGCTGTCCATAAATGTGCTGTAATTTAATGCTCTTAACTGTTTTAGTGCCAATAGTAAATATTACGAATGATTCATTTTGCTTTTGAATTTCATTGTTCAATTTCATTTTATTTAATAGACGCTCAAATGTAATTGATATAATTCAAAAATATTGCGTATGAAAATAAAAAATTATCGAGGAAAACTGAACTGCATACCACTGATAACAGGAATTAAAATAGAAATCTTCACCGTTTTGCTTCAATTTGTTCCGTGGATAATTGCATCAAATAACACCCCAATCAAATGCTCAATTCAAGTATCATTATCCCTTCGTATATGGTCTCTTGGCATCGTCCTCCAAATCCATCCGCCCCTGTTTGAGTTTCAATTCACCCAGCCTTAAAGCCCGGAGGCAACATCAATTTGGTTCCAACCGTGACCGTGACGTGCCGATTGCTTACACCGCCATTTCCTGCCCACGAATTCGCGTTGCAATTGATTGAGCGTCAAATGCTTCGAATAGTTCTTCCAGCAGGTCCAAGGGAAAGTCCACCTTCTCAGGAAGGGCTGCGTGCTTTTCAGTGTAAGCGTTGTTAATGTTGTGTTTACTGGTGCTCTTTTGGCCCTGCTGGAAAACGGCTGAAGACGGCACATTCGCGCGAGTTCAAAACATGCCGTCCATGTTGTGGCATTAAAGCGTCATTTAATGATGGTCGTCACTGTCTTCGTGTGTCGTTCCGTGTGCCGGAATTTCGCATCCATAGTAAGACGTGCACCGCTGGAATGAGTGTCGGGAAGACGTACGAGCCTCGCAAAGAAATTATTGTAACATCAGCTCGTAACATCCTATATAATAATTTTCCTTCCGAGGGTCGACCATGGCCCAACAAACACGCGCGCGAAAAGTAATCCATATTCGATCGATGACTGATTCGATGCCGCTACTAATTCAAAATCAGAAAACTGGGCCTGCTAAACAAAACCGACCCTTCTGTGCGCAATTGTTGGAATTTTGAGTTGTTAGTGTTTGTAAGAGTGAGAGAAAGAAATAGGGAAAGGTAGAACGAGAAAGCGAGAGAGAAAGAGAGAGACAAACAGTAAAGATAGAGGCAGTCATAGTGGGAAAAAGAGAGACAAAAATGGAAAGTATGACAAGGTGAGGCATAGGGATAGGGATAGATATAGCCAGAGAGCGAAAGAGAGAGAGAGAGAGATGAATAAAAAGGGAGAGAGATTATGAGAAAGAGAGGCAGTGTGAATGCGATGGGAGATAGGAGATGGGAGATGGGAGATGGGAGATGGGAGATGGGAGATGGGTGATTTGTGGCAGGAGGTTTGTGGTTTGTGATGGGTGGTGGGAGGTATGTTGGTGGGAGGTGAAAGGTGAGATTTGAGAGGTGGGTGGTGGGAGGTTTGAGGTGGACGGTGGTAGGTGGGTGCTGGGTGGTGGGTGCTGGGTGGTGGGTGTTGGGTGGTGGGAGGTGGTAGATGTTAGATGTTAGATGTGAAATGGGAAATGTGAGATGGAGAGGGAGGGAGAGAGAGAGAGAGAGAGAGAGAGAGAGAGAGAGAGAGAGAGAGAGAGAGAGAGGGAGAGAGAGAGAGAGAGAGAGAGGGAAAGAGAGAGAGAGAGGGAGAGGGAGAGAAAGGGAGAGAGGGAGAGGGAGAGAGAGGGAGAGAGAGAGAGAGAGAGAGAGAGAGAGAGAGAGAGAGAGAGAGAGAGAGAGAGAGAAATCCAACGGCATTGGACGGTATGTCCGAGTTCACTTCGCGATTATGTGAGAGGAAGTGAGAACAATCACGCTCGCACACAGGATTAGCTTATAACGCAGCCAATCGATTCGTACTCGAATCTCAATGCATGTGTTTGCGGATCTACGAATACAAGAAAACAAAAGAAGAATGCGAGAAGTGGGGACCGCTATCCACGGCAGAGTATACGGACGACCGATCCGAGAGTACTGTTGTTCGGACAGGTAGCTTAACCTTCCACGAAACGGACAAGGCAAGAGATGGGGGTCGTTCCTTCCGCGAAACACAGGAAGTGCGGGATAGAAAGCGGCAGAGTGTGCCGAACGTCGAGTCGTTACTGCGCCTTTCGCGAATCGTCACACACATGGAAGGAATTCTCCATTACAAACGAAAGAAAGGAGAAACTGATACGTGGGGAATAGCGAACCCCAGAATTTGCAGCGAATGCGGCACGGATGGCATGGAGAGAGAAGGAGGTACAATGCAATTGACATCTCTGAATTGTTTTAATACTGTTTGAGAGGATTCTTACTATTGGCCGAAACAATGCGCAATTCACATCGCAATTCGCATTTACGGATTATCATGCGTAGTAGGAGTGTTATGCTTAGTTTACACGAGACGCAAAAAACATTTTTTTGTAAACCTTTTTTTCACACGCTGGCCGAAAAACAAATGTGCGCAGATTTTGACCGTTGACTGACTCACTAATAACATTTTACCGTTTGCAAAGGTTGCTTTGCGGTTCATGTAAGCTAAGCATAAAAAGTGGTGCAACCACAGGGCATGCGCTGTGGAGCACAGAAACTGGTACAATATGCTGTAACTCGGTACAAGCATCTGTCTTTGAAAAATTTCCTATTAACCGAGCTGTTTGATAGACGCGTTTAGTTTTTTGGTAACATTTTGCGATATAACAGTGTGTCAAAACGACAGGGCTGCATGCGTGATAGCGTGAGAATTGAGGAGTGAGAACGGGAACGCTCACTCGGGACTAATATTAGTTTAGAACTATATAGTTCAAATGTTTGAACCGGAGCCCGGGACGATATATAAACCCGAAAAGGACTGGGGGTTAGGATCAAGAAAACGGATGAATTAACTTAATTTTGACGAGTTGATTAAGTCTAAAATAATTATTCGCTTCGAACTCCTTCGAAATCCGAAAGTTGTAGTTACAACACAGTGCTTTTACATTTATGTCGATGGGGGCTTCAGTTAAAGGGATAAATTCTATGCGCCAAGATCAGGCACTGGTCGAACAGGGAGCGGGTCAGATTATTTCGTTAGTTTTGATCCCGCAATTCATATTTGTATTAGAACCCACTAACTGCTCGGCAATTGTCAATACAATATACCTTCGGCAGAAAGACCTAGAAACTGTAACGGGGACGACATGGAACCTTTAATGGGCCGGTAGATGAGCCAGGAACTGCTGACGGGCCAGGTACCTGGCCTAAAAAACCTAGTTGATTGATAAATCACTTGTTTGGGTCCCTCACTTTCTGTCCGGTTGCTCGTCGCTTATTTTCGTCTCTTCGAAAACCTAAAAAAAAACGAACGGGATTGGCACGTGAAAACTATGCGACTTACAAAACGCCACATGCGGTAGCCATGCAGAAGATGAACGTGGTTGTCATTTAACTCGTTTCTCTCACCGCACAGGACGCAAGTAAAAACACGACACAACATTGCGATTTAATTGTTTAGGTTTGCGTCACTCGTCAGTCAAGGGGAGAAAAGGGAGGAAGGATGCAGAAAGAAGGAAAATCTTGGCATGATGCTCATGTCGTCGTTCTTACGATGAGGTTTACATCGAAAAGGTTCATCATTCGTCGGCATGTAAAAAGACAACATAGAAGGAAACATAGCTCTCGTTCGTACCGATGTGGTAAGTCATTCTTTTACGAGCTGGTAAGCCAGAAAAAGTGAATGAGTTAAATCTAACCCTTTTCGTTTTACTTTATTGGTTCACTTAATCTTGAATACTTAAGAAGAAAAAACCTAATAATAACTTGCAAGGATAGCTTTAATTTTGATTACCATCTAAATAGTATTGCATTGAATGTTAACATAGTTTTTTACAGGTTAAAACATTGTTTACTAAGAAGTTATACTGACTCAAATATCTGTTTCATCCAACCTCTTTGTACTGTTTATTTTAGAATAATCTTAAAATTCACTTTTCCGCATGAATTTTTAAGAACTTCAAAAAGTCATCTAAACATTCTTATGTTACATTGTTGATCATTTTCATCGTAAATTGGAACTACTTACAAAGATTTTCTAATTTATTGTATCTTTGAAATATTACGCATTATTACTCATCTTTTCTATGGTTTATAACGATATGTTACAGAATTGTATAATTATTGTATTCATTTTTTATTCTGTTTTTCTTTACTTCGCTTTATTTTGATAGCTGCTTTAAAACGAATCTTCTGAGCGCTTCTTGACACCTCTACACGTTTGTTTGACACTTGACTGGGGTTAAAACGTTCCGCGTCTAAGGAGTCCAAGTAGCGATACCTTCCAATAGGAAGGTGCTTCGAAAAAGGGCTGGTTTCATTGGTGGTGCCGCGTCGACTCGTGTCGTAGAGAGAATCTCTGTTTCTTCCAGATTGCACGCCGTTGCAATGTGAAAAAGATTTGCGTGTGTGCAGATCTGCAGCAGTGCAAACACTTGACCATCCCCCCGGAATGGTACCGACACTTTTCCCCGTCACGTCGCTTTTCCGATGGCTCCGGCTTGCGCCGGTACACCATCTCGCATAGGTGTTATGTTTTCTTCATGCAGGTGAAAATCAGAAAGTACGACGCTCTTGAGCTTGAGCATCACAAGGGCTTTAGTGTCGAATAGTGAAGTGCGCCCTGGAAACTCTAAGTTTTAACATAATTTAAACATCAAGCGAAAAATCACGACCTCACAATTTGTCGTCACCCCTCTCGGTTAGGGGCGGATCAAGCGGTACGCAAAGTAAGCGGCCGCGGGCGGCCTCGAGCTGATAGGAGGCCTCGAAGCAGTGAAAAATTTCCTAAAATTTTCAAGCTGCTCTCAGAAACAAAATATATCACATATTATGTAAGTCATCGTAAATTCAGATGACGAAAACAATGTTACAATAACAAAAGCATAATCATTTATATCGAAAATGGAAAAATATGAAACAATCCTTATGACCATTCTTTGGAACAATATTTTGCAGCGATTCAATGATACTAGTAAATCGCTACAATCTGTAGAATGTGAATTATTTAAAAGTTCGATGTTACTTAAATCGTTAGATCAATTTTTACAGACATTTCGTGATGAAGACAAGAACTATCCATGCGTGTGCAAAGATACAAGGAAGCTTTAGAACCATTTAGATTTTTTTTGATCGTCACATTCCTTTGGAAGACAAGAGCAAGCCATTAGAATACTTTAAAAATATGTATTAAAATGATATTGATGGCCCTACATTAGAGGCAGAATTGAAACACTTAACTGAATTAATACGAGAAGATGAGAGTAGAACTAATTATAAACAAAATGTAAATATAATGGACATATATAAAATAGCTAGGAATATGTCATGTACTTTTCCAAACGTAGAAATATTGATTAAGATATTCTATTTCTTCTTCAACTAATAGATGACTTGGCAAGAAAAAAGAAAAAACATATTAAACTACCCGGTATCGCTCAGGATTATTTGTAATATTGAAATATAACATTGTATGTGGTATAAATTTGCTTTGAGATGATGTCATAGTGAGAAATTACGAATATAGAATATGTGGTAGTAATAAAAAAAGCTCTTCGCGCTCCTAGTTTGATCCCAAATTCCAAAAAACACATACAATTTTGTTATTTGGGA
This sequence comes from Anopheles ziemanni, assembly GCF_943734765.1. NCBI lineage: Eukaryota > Metazoa > Arthropoda > Insecta > Diptera > Culicidae > Anopheles > Anopheles ziemanni. The sequence continues at coordinate 43,608,843 of NC_080705.1, forward strand.
GCCTCAAAATTCCTACCGCTTAAGGCCTCCAGTATCCTTGATCCGCCACTGCTCTCGGTACTCGTCTGTGCAAACATAAAACTCAGTCGTTTGCTCGTACGTAGTAGCAACTCCTCAAATTTACCATCGCTTCCTTCCACATCCTTTCAATTCATCGCTTTGTACCAAGAGGAGAAAAATACGACCAAGAAAACGACAACTAAGCAAGGAGTTTTGAGCACACAAAATTGTCATCAAACAATGCCCGCGTTTTTAATTTTGATTTTCACTGTCTTTGATCTCGAAGCGCGCAAAATCGGTCTGAGAGAGATTATGCAGGCGTAGGCCAACGTGTGACATCTTATATAAGGTTTTGGCCTATGCGTGTAATTTAGAGCCTAATAGAAAGAGCTTCAATTATGACACCGATTTCAAATAAGAACGCGTCCCAACCTTGTTACTGAGTAAATATAGATTTATTTGAGTTAAATATACAGTTTGGAAGCGATTGAATTAGTATATCGGGAGAAAATCCTTATAATCTACGACGCTGTCAAATTGTTGATAATGTATGCTCTAGGCGTATAGTTCGCACGAAGTTCGATTATTAAAACGTTACTTAATTTTTTTGTACTTGAAAAATATTTTTTCGTTGCGTTAAGTTTGAACTGACCCAACACTGATACGTGCTCGCAATCTCGTAGCTGATTGTCAGAGACTTTTTTTACGAAAATGCATTCATAGTGCAAAATAGCAGATACAAAATAGTATTTCAATGATTTATTAACATCCTTTATTTAACAATAATTAAGGTTAATAGCAGATACAAAATTATTTTAAAAAATATTAAAACCATAAAAGAAGCATGTTTATACTGTGGCCAAAGCTAGTAGAGAGCAACAAAAAGTGTGTTGGGAAATTGATCATTTTTCGGTGAAAACATCTAACAAACTCATAAATATGCTCAGATAGTTACTGTACATGCTCAGAAAGCAATTGCATGTTCAGTTAGCTTTGATGTTCATATAGCTGCTCTCAATTACCTCACCAATTATATTATTATATGATCAATTCAATGAGTGCAATGATGTTTTTAGTGATGATCCTCTAATAATGTGTTCAAAACTGGATTTTTTCTAAGAAACTTATTGATCAGGAGTGAGATTTAAAAATTATCCAAAAATATGTACCTTTCATCCTTTGCCAGCATGAAGTAGTTTATCGTAGCTAATCGTGAGCTTAAAGACTTAGACATGGATTAATTCATCTCATCCATTGCGTAAATTTTATTAAAAAACTAAGTGAAGTGTAGGATGAAAGGATGCTGGAGAAAAGAAAATAATACACCGTTTGAAACAGAAGAAATATACTTTTGGAGTGTATAAGACAAACGAAATATGTTAATAATTTATATCAAATAGTCATCAAAAAATAGTTGTAACAAGATAAAATGAATCGACTGTTCGTTGGTGTATGAAACCACAATGTTAGATGTACGTCTTTAGTCGGTATGTTGAGTCGGTGTATTTTTAAAACGCACGTTAAGATTCTTACAAAACGGTCTCAAAATCACGTTGCCACAAAAATCGGAATTCATCTCAACCCAACCTGAGGCTCACAACAACCAACCCCATCCGAGGTACGAGTATCTTTTGCAGCCGGTACCCGAGTAGCGGTTATGCTAAACTAAGAAATTGCCACCACCAAATACCTCATTGAGCCACAAAACCGCTGGATCTGTCGCTATTAGAGAAAGAAAGGGCTACCAGAGATCCCCCTCCCTGGTCGGGGGATCCCCCTCTTGCGCGCACAGACAGACGACAATTACTTCATGAATATTTGATAAGATTCCTCGTAACTCCGACACCGTGACCGTGACGACACGCGGAAACCAAATCCACCTCTTGTCGGATGGGTTTTTCGCGGCTCGAATCGCAGCGAAATCCCTCCGTGCTGTCTATTCCACCGACCGTCGGAATCATATTTCCCATTCGTTTTGCATCGCTTTTACCCTCTTCCGGGGACCGCTCTTAGGGAGGGAAGCAAAAATTGAATAAAAATCTCCGACCACAAGAAAAAAAGAAAACCTTGAGCATCTTTGGTGGAGTGGATTTTTTCGCACTTAGTACTCTACTCTTCAGCACCCGGTCTTATCCCCCGCACCGATGTGTTTGAGTGCGTTTTCAGTTAAGCTTTTCATCCCACGTCACCCTCACGAGGCGGAGGAAAGGGTTCAACATCCTAGGGCAGGGCAGTAAGATTTATTCGACTACATTACTAGCAGGGTTGCAGGGTCTGGTGGTTGGTTCGATTAAAAACAGCAACAGCAAGAATGAGCCACCGACAGGCACCGCAACAATCGGCTTCGGCTGCAAACCAACACGATTCAAGGTGATAAATTTAAAGGATTTAAAGGGCGCAAATCATTCAAGCAGCGTGCTGGAGATTTCGCCCGTCACATCTGTCATCTGCCATTTGCCTATCGCAGGAAAAGTTAATTTAATTACCACACGAACTGGTTTTTATTGGAATAAGCCGTTTGCAATTACTGGCAATAAAGGCGTTTTATTTGTGTTGGGTTTTGGGCGACTGCAAGAAGGGATGATAAAGTTGAGTTCTTTCATAAGGCACAAAAGGGTGAAATATTGATTGTGTCTCGTTATCCCTATTGAACACTATTAAACTTATCGTTCACTTGGAATGTCTTTTCAGTTTAAACATCGAAAATAATGTTACAAAAAAAACACTATACACTGTAAAAATACATCTGTGTAAACATAAATGAATCTTTGCGATTCAATTGAGAAGAATTGAAACATTAAGGCGACTTGCCTCATGATGCGTAATTATATGTTATATGTTTATTATATGTTTATTAGTTTGTCTTATTGCTTGCCTCTAGGGCTATGCAAATACTGCTTAAGATTAACACATGGATAATAATACTTAACTACATTGACGTAGGCAGATTGAAAACGGCCAGAATGGTACCAGGTTCGATATCTCGAGTCAGCCAGAGCGTGAATGAGGTAAGGGAATAAATGGAAGGAAAACTTCTAGGAAGGAAGTGCATGTGCTGCAAGGAGAGAGCGGAAGGTAGAAATGGAGTGCTGGAAATCGAAGTGGTCAGACCAAGCATTGAACTGTCGCAGACATTCAAGCAACGGTTGGGAAGAGCCAATGGGGGACGAGTTCTTAAGGATCGAGAAGGGACATAGAGAGAAATTTGTTGGAGTAAGGAGGGCGCATCAGTTGTACCCAATAGAAGGCCAGCAATCAGTAAAGCCTGAGTATGTGCCCGCCTGGTCTCCAACGAAGGAAGACCCAGAATTTGACACCTTACCTCGTAGGGCGGGAGAGGAATGTCATGGTTCGGTATAATACGGCGAGCCGCAATCCGAGTAAAAAGTTTTTGCACCCTTTCAATTCTGGCGATCCAGGTAACCTCCTTAGGACTCCATACTACGCTTGCATATTCAAGTATTGGGCGAACTAGGCCACAATATAACATTTTCAAACATTGAGGATCCGTCAGTTCTAGAGCGAGACGACGGACAAACCCCAATGTTCTTAATGCCGAACTAATCACCTGCTCGTGTTGTTTATACAAGAACAGTCTAGAATCCAATATGACGCCCAAATCCCGAATTTCGGACACCCTTTGGATAGCGTGTCCGTTTAGAGTGTAGTGTCCCATGTGCGGTAGTTTAGAGCGAGAGAAAGCGATAATAGAGCATTTGTCAGTGCATAGAGAAAGAAGATTAGACGTGCACCAAGCCGCGAAGTTATCAAGGACAGTTTGCAGAGAAAGACAGTCAGAAAGGTTAGAAATAGGTAGATAGATTTTTAAGTCATCCGCAAAAAGAAGAAGACCATTAGAGGGAAGAATTTGACAGACGTCATTGTAATAGACGTAATGTAATTATCATAGGTCTCGTTTACTGATCGTTTCCGAAATCCTATGTTGAAAATCCCAACGGAGGAAAACAGTTTTCATTCGTTCATATTCAACACGACCAACGGTGGAAATCATTGAATTGATGCATCCTCTATTGTGATGGGTCGATAAACTTTTCCCAACGTGAATGACAATTTTCCACTCATTCAACGATCAAAACAAATCGCTTTCAGTCGCAGACCGACCGATTGACTGCACAGATAAACTATCGTGAACAACCGAGTTGGAAATCAGAAATCCGTCCAACAGAAGAAGTGTAGGGTAGAAGATTAATAAATCGCCACTCACAAACAGCACGACCACGAAAGAGTCGCAACTAACGGCGTGATGGATTCAAATTGAAAATCAATACTAAAAAGCTAAACGATGTATGGTTTTGATTGCTTTGGAAACAAAACACGCCAACGAAACGAAACGAAACGGTAAGAAACAATTAAACAAATCATTCCGAAACGATGTGCCATCCATGAGGGGCCAAAAACACACACATGCCCAAGATGTTTTCTACAAACAAGTGAAAGAATGATGACGAACAAAATCATCTGAACCATTTGTATACCGCCCGAAACCATCATAATCTCATCTTTCTTTGATTCAATCTCACGAAACTTGTGCGTGTGAGTGTATGTTTTCTGTCATTTTTCCAACGGGCGGCTATTCGCACCCCACGCTGGGGGAACAAGGATTGAAGGTGTTGTATGAAACTTCATCCGTCCGCGTTTAGATCGTATCGTTTTCGGTCCAGGCTCGCAGGAACTAACTCCACAGCCGTCGATCACTATCGGAAACATAAATTTAGTGTTCTGTTTTCCTCCGAACATTTCGACCGGAAAAAAAACCTTTTTTAAAGACCGATCACTGGGAGGGTGTAGTCGGGGCGACTGGATGGAAAATTAATTTTTATTTTCTAAGCCATTTATCTTTGGTCGCTTTCAGCAAACATCGGGGAATGGTCTCCCACGTTGAAGAAATCGAGGCAAAAACAGTCCGGAACCTACAAACACACAAATTCTCTGTTCAAGTTAATAAATTCGACCTTCTCTTGCATGTCTCTACCTCCGCATCACAACTGACGCAAATTGGCTTCTTTCCTGTGAAGGGTTCTGCTTGGGATTTACTCCCAACTCTCGAGGGGTCCTTCGACTCTCTCTTGCTTGTTGAACCAAGCGTTTTCCTATCGCCTCATCGTTCCTTTGCCCGGTCTGGGTGCCATTCGATATCATGGTTTCGGCTATATATTTCGGCGAACCAAACCAAGCACTCAAGCTATTGCGACTTTTACTTACTAGCAAAACGAAACTTGAACGGGAGTCCAACATGGTGCGGAGAAGGCGGGGAGGGCCAAGAATATGATTGATCAGCCTCAGATGGATGTAAAAACCTGAGGCCCGTTTTAGGTTCGAGCCACTTTCTTGGGTTGGAAGCGTTTCGAGCGACGTGTGACGTTTTTTGCTCGATTTGACACTTATCCGGAAACTTGAATCGTCCCAGCATGGGAACCGGATTTGTGTGCATACCTGGCATGTGTGAGTGTTTAAATGTTTGTAATGGAACATGCAAAGTGTGTAACGAATACGAAATGTCTCACAGAACTATTTTTGCTGCAAAAATTTTTAAATGGTATGTGTATTTCAAAATCAATTATTTTATTTATTTATTTATTTATTTATTTATTTGTATAGTCGTCGGATCTCATAGGTCTTCACGACACAACTTAAGTATATATTACAAAAACGGGTTAAAACGCGTGATTACAGAATCGTTATACGAGGCGAAGACGTAGGCGCTCACGAAACACTGACGTAGAAAGATTAAAGTCACATAAGTCTAAGACTGAGTTCAAATTGTTGCACATAACTTGTAGCGGGTCGCATTGCCCATAGTTTGTCCTGGTACGTTCAGTACGGAAATGAAACCTCGTACGAAGTGATCTGCTGGGTGCATAAAAGTTGACCCCACCCAGAAGGGCAGGGGAGTCGATTTCGCCTTTCAGCAGTTTAAATAGAAACGTACACAGCATGTCCTGACGACGCTTGTCAAGAGGATCCAGGCCCAGCAAAAGGCACCGTTGTTTGTAGGAAGGCAGCACCTGATTATTTCGCCACGGAAGAAGACGAACTGCATACCGGGTCAGTTTGCGCTGGATACTCTCGATGCGGGTGATGAAGTGCGCAGATTGTGGAGACCAAACCACACAACAATAGTCAAGAACGGAGCGTACAATTGCACAGTATACAGCTTTGATACACATCGGGTCGCGAAAGTCACGACAAACTCTTAAAACGAGACCCAGCAGTTGATTGGCCTTAGAGATGACGTACTCGTAGTGCTCACGGAACGAAAGCTCCGAGTCAAGCAGGACACCAAGGTCGCGAATGCAGGACGTTCTGGACAGGATATTGTCATTAAGTACGTAATTGTAATGAAGCGGGTGTCGAGATCTACTAAATGAAATAGATGAGCACTTCTCATGAGATAACTGCAGATTGTTATCAGTGCACCAAACTCCTAGTTTCCCGAGCAGGTTTTGAAGCCGCAGACAGTCATCCGTATTTTTTACAGCCGAGAATATCTTGATATCATCTGCATACATCAAGAATGAGCCTGCTGGTAGAATGGACGCCAGATCGTTAATGTAGATCAGGAACAAAACTGGGCCCAGATTACTGCCTTGTGGAACTCCCGAAGAGCTGGCAAAGGTATACGATAGATGTGGTCCAATACCAACTTGATAGGTTCGACCATGAAGGTACGAACGAAGCCAGCCGATAAAAGAAGCGGGAAAGCCCAATTTACACAATTTGGAGAGTAACACCTTGTGCGAGATGCTATCGAAGGCAGCTTTGAAATCGATGTAAACGGCGTCGACTTGTGAGCCACGGTCCATGTTTTGCAGGCAGAATCTCACGAACTCGATTAGGTTGGTGGCTGAGGAGCGTTTGGGCATAAATCCATGCTGGCTAGGGCTAATGTAGTTGCTGACAGCATTGAGCAGAGGCGTGTACATAATTTGTTCGAAGACTTTAGCACAAGCGCATAGTGAGACGATTCCTCGATAGTTAAGGGCATCACTACGACTGCCTTTTTTATGGATTGGTACCATACGCGCGTGTTTCCAGACTGTAGGGTATGTGCCTGTCTGAAGTGATGCGTTGAATAATTTAGATAACACCGGGGCAAGAGCAACTCTGCAGTGTTTAAGAATATAGGCCGGGATGTTATCAGGACCCGAAGTGACCTTTGGTTTCAGTTTGTCAAGTTTTAATAACACTAGGACTTCGTCAATCGTCGGTGGATGAAATTCAATGACGTCAGGTTGAATATTTATTGTAGGATTCGTCGGTGTTGTAGAATTCGCAGTTGTGGGGCGAAAAGTATCGGCGAAGCGGTCTGCTAACATGTTGCATATGTCGTGGACTTCAGTTTTGGATTCACCATTGTAGCTCATCATAGATGGAATAGAGTCGGATTTGCGACGACAATTGAAAAACTTCCAAAATTGCTTTGGGTTAGAGCTCAGTGTTGATTGTGATCGGTTGATATACAAACGGTGAAGTTTACGATTCATGGCACGATAATTGTCAAGAGCAAATGCATAATGCCTACTATGTGTTTCACACTGCGTTCTATGATATAGTTTGTATGCATTCACTTTAATGCGTTTCAAGCGTCGCAGGGTAGCATTAGACCACGGGGGTCCCGACTTGGCTTTGAAAACTGGCACACATGCTTTAATTGCAGATTGCATTTTGACAAACAATCAACTAAAGGATTATTGATTGCAAAGTCATTGAATTGTAAAATCAACTTCTTCTTCTTCTTCTTGGCGTAAACAACCTTGTTGGTCATGCCTGCCCGTTCAGGGCTTACGAGACTTTTACCCTATGTGTACGTGGATAGTCAGTCCTCTCGTACAGGGGAGGGTCCGGTCTCGGTTGGGATTCGAACCCACGCCGTCGAGGTGGTGAGTCCCGGCGCCGATTTTCATGGGCCGATTTTCTAACCGGTGCTACCGCTCGGCTGTCGCGGACCCCCCTACTCGAATCAACTAAAATCAACTAGGATCTCTTCAATTCTACGTTTATATTTAGGCAATGGTTTCTTACTGGATCAAATTTGAATTGTGAATAACCAAGAATATCTTCTTCAGATTATTTAAGACGCTTCACAAAAGGCGTTTCACATATTTCAAGTTCATAAAGTTAGACACATATTTTAAGTTTAATTAACACGTTGACTGCCATGTCATCCAAAAGTGGGTGACAGCAAAACTCAGTTCTAAAAAGTGTTTGTCCCATAAATAAATGAAAAAGCGACATTAAAATTATACTGATATTTTATTTCAATTCATTGGGAAGCTACGTTTTTGCTCAGCGTTCAAAAATCGCTGGTTTATTAAATGTTATAAACAAATTATATTTAAAAAGATTGTTCTAAAAATGTGTGCTAAAAACGCTTGGCAGTCAAGGTGTTAAAAACCAACTAGCTCAAACCTTTACACACAGCTTGACATCACGGGATCAAAAAATTCCCTGGAGAAGACTATTGAAAGCTGTAATACGATCCAACTAGATGCAATATGGAAATGACAAAACACCATAAACCGTAGTTTGTTTCCCCGTAACCCACTCCCTTCATAGCAATTTAATATTGAATAGACAGGCGACTAAACGCCGATCCATCGGGTGCATTCTCATTCATAATTCCATTACGTGAATTTCTTCCCATCAACTTCCAAAGTGCCCGGTGTAAGGATGGACAGGTCGGACAGGACATCTTCCCACCCTGGGATGCGAGGGAGCTGGGATTTTTGTGGGCCACCCACCATCGCTTCAGCAGCGGGAACAATGTTGCTTCTGTTGTTTTCCGTTGTTTTCCAGCTAGAAAGAAATACTCGCAGAGCGAAGCGCCCTACAACCCAAAATATTGCCACTCGGTGACACTTATCAAATTATTCGTCGTTTTTCATCTGTCGACCGCGTCGCAGCGTGAACCTTCCAGCAAAGCTTTCGAACGAAACCCGATCCGAAGCGAGCTTTTTTTTGGGTTTTTATCAGCAACACTTTTCGTCCTGCCTTTACATCTGTGCCAGAAGCACTGGAGGGAATTCATCCACTGGGCAGATCGCCAACTTCGTGCGCGAGCATTTGGGTGGACTGTGAAATTAAATGGAGCCGAAACAGAAACCACCCCAAACCGTGGGGATTTCAAATTCCACCAGCATTGCACACTGATGGTCCTTCTTTCATTTTATGGCGGCGCCTTCGATGCCGCTGCAGCATCGGTTGGGGTCAGAAACAGATGACACACACAGGGTTGGTCGCCATTGCGTTGTTGGTCTTAGCAGCCATTGCACGGGGTTGCAATCACCTTCGACATTGAACGGGGTGCCATTGACAACAAGATAGGACAAACTGAATGGAAACGTGCAAATAACTTGATGTATTCATGCGCTGCAACTATTTTCAACGCACTCGAATTTGGATGGTATTCAAACCATAATAGGAGTCATTAACTGTCCGTTCGTGTTAGACTACTAGAAGGAATAAATAGAGCAAAAATTATTGTTTTCATGCATAATATACATCTTCTTCTTCCTCTTGGCGTAACGACCTCTTGGTCATGCATGCCCGTTAAGGGCCCACGAGACTTGTTTCCCTGTTGTACGTGGATAGTCTCGGTTGGCGTTCATGGGTCGATTTTCTAACCGGCGCTACCGCTCGGCTTTCGCGGACCCCCAATGCATAATATACATAGTTGTGTTAATTAGAATCACAGCATCAAACGGTGTATTCAAATCTCGAAATATATGCAAATTTACTCGTATTTTAATTAAAAATATGTTCAACTGAACGGGGGGATAATGCACCCAACAGATGGAAGCAAACTGCATCAGTTTGTAAACAAACTAAACGAATTTATATTATTCAAAATAAAGATGTTGTTTAATAAAAGCTTTATTTTCTTGAATTTAATTTATTTCCGGTCAAGTCGGAGGAAACTTTTATAATTAATGTTTGGTTCGAAATTGAAATTGAAAAATTCATTATTATTGCAACAAAAAAGGCAGAAATTCTTCAGCAGGTTACTGGTATGAACCGTAATAAACCAAATGAATTGATAAAATTAACATTCACTAGCAAAGATCATTAAAAATTCAATATTTTTTCTTAAGGGGTAGCGTATTACCACAGGAACCTTTTAACAACTTTATATTATTTTCATTGATAAGGATCTTGGCATCAACTATCCAGCCAAGTAGGTCATCGAAAGGAACTCAACTGACACAACGATAAGAGACAGAGTGGAAAACGATGGATTGACCAACTTCAGGCTGATATTCCACAGGACCGGCTATTCAGGCTATTTTAGAGAAATGTGCTCTCCATGGCACGAGCCGGTCAACGGTTCTGGACTGATCTACATAGTCGCTAAAACAATCGATCTATAAGAATATAAATAGTATGCTTATTTTCCTAATCTTAAAAATTACCGAACTTATACTTCAGATGCTCATATGTTTGTCAAAATGTTTCGTATTAAGAAATAACGAACCTTGATCATTACTGTTCAACCCAACATTGTTTAATGTTTAGATCGGCGCACGGTAGTATGCATCGACTGGTGCCAAAACAGCGCTGGTTTGGTCGGATCGATTTTATTAAGAGCTGTTTAGGAGGATGCAGTTCAAATTCACGAAATGATGCTACATATGTTAGAAGCCCCCACGAACACAGTCTACGTCCTCCGCTTCAGCGATGACCAGGTGCGCCAGGTTTTCATGGCGTATTTTTGCGTTGTGCTCTGGTTCAGTGGGCCACTATGTCACATGGTTGAATTGATTGTTCGTTGTCCCACTGTGGTCTTAGCTGTGCTGCGTCAAACCACCAAGACCGGTTGCAGCACGAAAACCGTAGAAAAGGATGTTTGTCAAGGTTTCAAGCGAAAACTCCCCGTGTCCGCGCCCAAACACGAACATGTAATGAACAAACATTTGCCCAACATGATGCTGAATGGTGACAGCGTTCAGTTAGTGTTCCGTTTCCTTTTGCCGTGTGTGGCTTTCCAGCTTTGTGTTAGTGGATTTTACTTTACCTGAGTGTTGTTCAACTAGCGAAAACTCGAACATAAAAATAAAAATAAAAGAAAACCGGCAAGTTTACACATTTAAGAACAACTAGCTTGAACAAAACATACCTTATGATTTGTATACATATTGAACGTCAAATGTTAATGTTGTTTCATCAATTGATTGGTTTTGTACAACAACTTGTGTGGTCAATTGTACTAAACACCAGTAAATTTGAAAACTATTTTTGCATTCTTCAAATCACCCAATGTCAATATTAAAATTTTGTGTATTCCACAATAGACCGATACGATTTTTCCGTCTTACTTTAGTTCGTAGTTAGACTTTTGCAAAACCGTCAATTCATATCTAATTCTTGATGTCTACTCATTAGTCAATCTGGAAGTGATTGAGCATAAGCTAATATTAACTATTAGTTTGCACTTAGAAATTTATTTTGACTTTCTTGTGATTGGATTATTTTTATCGTTTATAATTCAAGCACAATTCGAGAGTACGTTAGACTTGTTTTTGAAAGTTTGGTTTGTTCAACTATTAATCGCTATCAATTTTTCCGGATATGTTTTATAACTACTACGTCCTGGATGTAAGCTTGCATTATTAGCTATAACATTTTCCAAGAAGGAACAAGTTTAACTCTCGGTTTTCGAAAGCTGTATGCTACCACCCAGATATAACTTTTACTTTAGTTGTGCTCAATGTTGATGAAATTTGTAAAGTGCTTTCTCGCGAGTACTGGGGTCTTCAAACGTTCGAGTGAACGATCAAGCGAAGCACTTAAACTTTTCTTTTCTTAAAAAATCTTAATAGAAAAAAGAACTACAAACTCGACTTGCGGAAGCGCATAAGAACCTGGCCCAAAACACACATTCGCCCACGGACATGCCGTAAGACGAAAGAAACACGAAAAAAACAACAACAAAAATTATACAAACGAGAAAGTTTGGGTGGTTTTTGGCTTGTTTAGGGTTGGAGCTGGTGTGATGGTGTTCATCTTTCCGAAGTGATTCAAAATTAAATTTGCATAAACATTTGATTGCTCGCCTTGCGCAGCTGCTGCCTTCACCTGCGAAACTTTGGCAAATTTCGGCATCAGGAAAGTGATTTGAGAATATTCTGACCAACCTTCTCACCAACCACACACCGTTGTTCATCTCGGGGCGGACGTCGTTAGAACGGCGATCGACGAGCAACTTAATCAACCGTTGTCAGAATGTTGATCTTGTTAACCGACGCGTTTTCGGCCTTTGCTGTGGAGGCAGATATCCAAAGACGAGAAGAGAGTAGGAAATAGAAGTTAGCCAGAACAGTTTCAAACCAGTTTGTGAGGAAACACGGTGAATCGATCACGATTCTCGGCACAAAGGGGGTTGGGGGAGGTGATCGAGCTCGCGGCCTAAGCATATATTATCCAATTTTGGGAACAAACATAAAATCATTTGAAAGATAAAACAAACGATTGCACCACGCCGTGATGCCTATCGGGAAGTTGGTCAGCAATAGGAAGACGGGACGAGGCAGAAAGAGAAAAGCCAGCCCGACTCTGACCTCAACCTGCCTGACTTCTTGGATTTCAGAGTACTCTTGCTTCGCGGGATATGCTTAGTCCATTTGGGAACGCAAACCGTGGAAAGTGGACAACCCGAATGAACGAACGGGAGAAAATAAAAACAATCAAACAAACAAACAACTTTGCACTGACCTCATGATGCTGGTTAGACGGCGGCTTCGGTGGAGTTCTTCCCAGACCTCTGGGTTTTGTCCATCTTCCTTTGGCCAAGTGCCTACCCTTTTCCTGCTTCTTCCATTCAATCGAATAAAAACTCTTTTGATTCTCTGGATGGTTGATGTGTGAGGTTCTTTCGGTGGAGAACTTCTTGGTCCATCCAATTCAACTCCACGCCACGTTATGTATCATTTGCAAACGGAAAAAAGAGAAAGGAAGTTACGATTTTTCTCGTTTTATAACTCTTGCACTGTCATTAACCAACGATCGAAGGGCACAGGTAGGGAAAACATTGTCCCGGAATCTCTTCTCGATGAACGCTAAACCCATTCGGTCAGTGGAGTACGAATACCAACAGCTTATTACGGCGGTGATTTGTGAAAGACAAATCGAAAACATCGCCGGTTCGGGAAGGCTCACTAGATTAGAAGTCGACTATCGAGTGGAGTAGAAAATCAAAAGGAAGTTATGGAACGCCAAAACCAACAACAAATAACACAGGCAGAAAAACTGGCCCTCGGACCGCGGATTTGGTTGACGTGTGTCCGTTCGATAAGCTTACGACTGTTTTGACTGCTTGCCGACGCCGCATAAAGCCGGGAGGTTCTTTGACAGGGACTGGTTTTGTAAGGCTCTAGCAAAGCGTGTGGTGAGGGGAAAATGAAATGAGACATTCGAACAAATCCGTAGATATGACAGTTTTGTCGATAGCGACAGCGCGCCCAACAGCTCATTCAACCGGACTGAGGCAGGTTTGTGTGCGCAGGGTGATGGATTAAGAGATCTTGTTTGGGACCAATATTGTAGACAGTTATTGCCACTCTCGGGAGCTCTTACCCAGGTGAAGTTGGAACTTTTGGGACTCTGCAGTTGGTTGTAAGCTTATCTTGTGTCGATTGGTGTTACCAACACCTACGGGGCTGCATTATCTTCAACTTTTCTGCCAGCGGCATTCTGGCGATGAAGCGATAAATCATACTCAATCTAGAGACAACAATCACCTCCAATTTTTATCTGTCAATTGTGGTATCTGCGGCTCCCAAGTGTGTCGGATTCGGATTATTCCGCGAGATGGTCTGAAACCATTTGAAAAAAAAGGCAAGAGAGACACGCGGGGAACATAAAATCGCGGGAACGTTTCCGCTAATTATAGCGCCACTCGAATTCTACAAACTAAGCTACACTCCAGAAGCACAACTCATCCTGCTTACCGAAGCCCATCTGGTCCGTAGGCAAGATTCAGACGGTTCTACCTATTCAAGTTCCGATGTTTCACGCCAAAGCCAGAGGAGAAAAATTGTCTGGGAAATTCTCTCGCCAATCAAGTACAATTATTATCATTTTTGGTCAATTGAGTGGGCCATTCTGTTGCCTCATCGTCATTTAGTTTTTCGGATTTTTCTGGCCCGCCGGAAACTCCTCGGTATGATTGTTTACGTACCGTTAGCGGAACAACACCGACCGAACATTATTTTGAACAGAGTTCAACGGTAAATAGAAGAACTGAAACTTCTTCGCTGGTAGAGAAGTTCCCGGCCTGTAAGTTTGTTGCAAGCTTGGGAATTCTTGATTGAATCAAATTATTAGTCCAATGAAAAATAAATCACCAATCAATCATAAAGTGTAGTAGTCGGTATGTTGAAACAATTACCAACCATTAGCAATCCGCTTGGCCACTAGAGAATTATAGCAAGGAAAGAGGCAATCAAACGTACTGCTTGTTTTCGCTTGTTACAATTATGCTAGGGTTAGGTCAAATGTGATAATTGTCCAGATAAAGTCAAAAGTAAAACTTCCAGTATTACAGACTACAAGTGATTTTATCTTTGGTCATGGTGAAGGGAAAATCACAGGTAGAGTTGGAATCATGGGGAAATTGTGGAATTTGACCAAAGCCAAAAACTGTTTTATATTTGAGAAATAATCTGTCTCTGTGTTGGTAAATTAAATCGTATTTAATTTGCTAGGCTTTATATAAGATAAGATCCAATTGGTAATTGCTGAAACAGGTTTCACATTTCATGTCGCGGAGTCCGCGACAGCCGAGCGGTAGCACCGGTTAGAAAATCGGCCCATAAGCGCAGGGGCTCACCACCTCGACGGCGTGGGTTCGAATCCCAACCGAGACCGGACCCTCCCCTGTACGAGAGGACTGACTATCCACGTACAACAGGGAAACAAGTCTCATAAGTCCTTAACGGGCAGGCATGACCAAGAGGTCGTTATGCCCAGAAGAAGAAGCTTTCACATTTTCATTTTGAACTGCAATTGTCAATTTCACATTTTCATATTTCATATTTCACATTGATGCTATTTGAACGTAATTGAACATGTCACATTCCGTCCTCCAATATAGATTGTAAACCAATTCAGTTCCAAAGCTGAGCAGACTTCTCTTTGAAATACAGTCCTTGGAATGCTCAAACTCCGTCTCTCCATCCTCATACTGCTTTTTTCTGGCACTCCCGCATGTTTTTCCAATGGAAACACCAAAGCACCAAATGGCAACACGAATGATTCAGGAACCGCTAATCCGACATCCCCCTTCTTTTCAACCGCTTTCTTACAGATATTCAATTGGCTAACGCCAATGGGATTACCTTTTCATTGAGCTCGCATCAGGAGGGCGCACGGGATAGCGTAGATACATACATACGTCCTCCGCCGTACCCTGGTGCTTGCTGTCAACGGTAAGATAATCAAAAAATAATCAAGCCGTTTAACGAACCTTCTCCGGCTGTGGAAACCCATCGATAGGAGGTCCTCAAGCTAGAGATGCTATGCAGTGACAGGCATTTTTTCTTAAATTATCACCCTCAGTATAGTGGTTGGTAGGCATAGCTTCGAACTGCGAAGAAAGAATGGCGAACTAATGTCAAATATTGACATTTATCGGGTGCCAACCTATATAAGAAAACCCGCAAGTCGGTGTAACAGTGACGATTAAGTTCGCTCCTTTTTTTTTGACACCGAGGAGTGTGACAGTATGATTCCCCACGGTGGCGCTTCCTGTAACAAACCGTCAAGTACGGCTAAACTTTTCCCATTCCACCATCCGATGTACCAGCTCGTTAGTAGGATTTGCTTAGCAGCTTGCAAAAGACTCATGTGCAAAGTTTACTACACTCGCTGGGAGAACTTTGAGGTCCGTCCTTGGATTTGTGGTGGGATGGTCAAATTTATGGCGGGAAAATGTTAGAAGGAAAAGTCGCATCGCATCATTGGACTAGAATATATCTACTACATATTTTAGCTTTTTTTTATGTATGGAGTTCTGTGTACACTAAAAACTCGACCAATACTGAACCGTCGCTTCTGAAACTTTTCACACATTAAGTTTAAGTACTGCAGATGTTGTTGAAGGTTTGCTTGATCACTATTTTTTGATAAAATTATCTAAATTTTACAATTTAAACTCAGTTTTACTAACACTAACAAAACAAGCATGTAAACAAATGTCAAGGTGTATCCAACATAGTTACCCTAAGGTTTATACATCACGGGGAAATTCATGAAATTTCATACATTTAAATTTGCCGTTATTGTAACTAATAAATTAATTCAAACTTTCAAGTAAAGAGTAAAACCATAATTCTTTTCTCAATCCCTTCGTCACCGAGCAACGCCGGGGCGTCAAGCTAGTGCTGAAATAAAACGAATTCATAGAGGAAAGTCTAGGTTTTTAAAACGATGCTTACTTTCGGAAAGCAGTTCAATGGTTTCTTAAGTTGATCCGATGAGTTTTATCTGCAGCAACAGAACAGCGGAGTGATTGTCAACCAGCCGTAATCAAGTAACACGACCGGTCATAATCCGGGTTGATTGGTTTACGGTTCTACCGAAACCGTGTGCATTGGAAACGACGGAAATTGAGTTTAATGATTTCCTTCATTGCCGTGCAAGAACTTTTTGTGGATTTTTTCTAAGTAAAAGGAAGCAGGCCATTCAAATGGGAACTCAAGAAGTCCCCGAAGTGCTTCCAATCGATACTTTCAATAGCCGGCTTAATGAATTGTCACCACCAGTCACGGTGGCAGGAAGAAGCATTAGAGTTTCCTGATTCTGTCCAAAGTCATTCTCGTTCCATACACCACCGAACGCTATTCGACAGCAGAATCAGTGAGAGCTTCCTTCGGCTGGATCCAGCTTGCAAGTAACTGAGCAAGTTTGGCGTATCGTGCAGTATTTTTATCAACCCAACGGACGTGCTTCGAAATACAGAGTTCGCACCATTGCTCCAGCACTCTTCCATACGCAGGAGCTGTAACATCTAAATTCCAATAGTTGCCTTATTCGGTTTTTTGTGTGGTCTCCATCCGGTTTGCCATACGAGTAAATTCATACGGACGGGTTCGGTCCACTGGTGGTTTGCTGATTTGCGGTACCGAGGTTCTATTTTTGCAACTTTTTAAGGTGCCAAGGCACGTTCGACATTGCATTTAAATTATACCAAACTACAGACTTATATGCCTGCAGCGAGGAATTGTAAAATAGGAAAGTAAAACAAATGACAGAGAAAAAAATCGCAAACAATAACAAATTGACACACTGGAAAAAAACATTGCCGCTGGAAAACAGTATCCTGTACGTGCAAGCGTGCATTAGTTTTTCAAATGAATTGAGACATTCCACACAACTCTCGCACTCACTTCAATGGTAGGGACCGAGCAAAACGAAGGCAGGACATTTTAAACTTATCCTCGAGCTGTTTTACAGCACAAAATGAGAAAAGTTCCTTCGAGACCATCGGTTTACAGTGGCAGAGAGGTATGGCCAAAGAAAAAGCAACTTAAAATAATAGTCATGAATTCTCGTATCTGCTTAAATGCTACCATCTACACGCAATTTTTCGCCATTCGATAAAAGATACCTGTGTAAATTTGATTGAATGAATTCATATACATAAATTGCCTTCCATAATGAGGCTAATTGAGGAATGTTTTACAATGTTTCATTTTGATAAACGTACCTTTGGCTGCGTGGTTAAAAGTCAATAGTTTTCGGTTCCTTTTGTTCCATTTTTTCGTTGTTTTATCCTCTTCTGGTGCATATTTTAAGGCTCCTTGTTGAAGGGCACGGGAAAACAACAAGCACGTTTGGTCCATCGGTCAAGTCGATATTGAGCTAGCCCAGGAATCGGCATACGAAGGCCTCAATCTTATCGTGACCTCTTCGTGACATGCTCATGCATGGATATGCTTCAGATTGCCACTGGCAAACGGAGGCGTATCTATGGATGTAGTGTCTGGCATATGGGGCTTCTACTTTTGCTACTAGAAAAAATCCTAGCTACCGTCCCGAAGTCATGTGTCTTCGTTTTTTTCTGTTTTGTGTCTCTAAGTACCGGTAGCGCCGGTTAGAAAATCGGCCCATGAGCACCGGGGCTCACCACCTCGACGGCGTGGGTTCGAATCCCAACCGAGACCGGCCTGTATGAGAGGACTGTGACTATCCACGTACTTAGAACAGGGAAACAAGTCTCGTAAGCCCTTAACGGGCAGGCATGACCAAGAGGTCGTTACGCCAAGAAGAAGAAGAAGAAGTCTCTAAGTGATCTTTGCCATTGGAGATGCGTTTGAAGGAGCAAATAAAACTGCGAGATGTGCTAAAAATGATAGCAAACGGTACAAAACTAAGGGCTGGAAGCCAGTGGAAAAGTAATGGAAGCTAATAACAGCGAAAGGTGGTGTCGCCACCATTCCTCTTAGGTGCTGTATCCTATCCGTATCCGTTTGGAAACTGCATCCGGGGCCAGCAGAGTGCTCTGCTTGCACTAAAAGAGCGAGAGAAACACGTACCGAAACGACAACGATGGCATTCTCTGTAATGATTATTCGGTGGCTTAGCAGAGTGCTTGGGAGAAACGTGTGGAAGCAAATGATGTACGAGAAGATACAAACGGGGTTTTAGAAACAGGTAAGTCACAAAAAGATGAAACCGCAGTGAACTATTTCTATAGTACCTGACGTAACGAAATCAGTAGTTTAAGTGTATATACAAGAAAATATTTAAAAGACAAATTTACGAAAAACATACTAATTGGCTTAAATTTAAAACATGCGCCATAAGAGATTGAATATTTTTGCTAACAAGTATTAGATATTGTGTGCGTAGCACTGTTTGGCTTGTGTCATCTTGGGAAAGCAGTCTTTGAAGGCCAAAGGATTTTTTATTTTTTAACGCATGTTGTAACAAAGCATTCTGGATACCGCTGGATGGGTTCAATGGATTTGCGGTGACTCCTCGAGGAGATCCTCGTGAGAAGCTACTTGTGGAATTGCGCGTAATTAGCTGCTGATTCTGTTTTATTCTCTCGGTCGTGTTTCTGTGTTCCAGATGCAAAACTCTCAATCAAACAACGTCCCAAGGATTACCCGGGCCTTCGAGTGCACCATGATAGGACGGACCAGTTAAATGAAAAGAAACAGGAGCTGTTCTGCCACACAGAGAACGGAGATAGGACGACCGAAACCGCACAAGGGTAAAGACGAGGGGCTTAGCTTTTCTAGCTTTTAGTCGCGGTTCGCTGACAAGAGGGCTTGGCCGTCATGTCAAAGTCTGAAGAGCTCGCACGTTGGCTCAAATGTGTTTTACTTCTACATCCCTCATGTCCGGAGTCCGGAAGCGGATGCACGGGTGTCACCAGTAATCGCATCGAGCTCGCGAGCAGAGGAACGAGCCCCACACAAGCAGTAGAGAGAGAGAGAGAAAAAAAACCTGTTTCATCCCCCAGAAGGCTAAGTAAACAACCTGACCGCGATCCGGTGTGGTGTCCTGGAGTGGCGTCGTGGCGATGAAGCGCTTCTAAGAAATGCAATTAGCTTCCCGTGGCAGTCGCCAGCGGCATAGCGCTGAGGTAAAGCAATGAAAAATCACATAAACGAGCGCAAAACTTCTAGCCGGTATAATCTTATCGACCAGACCGCGACCAACCGACAGACCTAGAGTTGAACGGATGTATGCTCGTTTTGCAAATGTGGCCGTGTCACAGCTTCCTTGTGGCAGTCCGCTTTAAATTTTGTGTTGTTGATAGGAGTGTCTCACGTCTCCGGCAGATAAAACTGTCATGGTGCGATTTTACATAACGCTTTAACTTTGTCAAATGATACTTTTTTGTTTATTGCCAACTTATGTGATTTGATGAAGAAAAACAAAATCAACTAAAGTAAATTATATTCCTGGGCAGCTTCAACGATGTACAAAATAATCTCTGATTGCATGGTGTTGCGAAGCTTAGAATCAATCTAGAATACCTTAAACTTCTTTTCGGATAATATTTCTTGAAGTCCTTGGCTTAACTTACAGACAAACCAAACAGGTTCTCACAAGAAATACATGAAAGCAAAGATTTTCTGCCTTGTCTGTTTACCACATTGACCACACCTTCCATCAAAGACAGAAACTTTTCTCGCTCACTTCTAATGCTGTTCTCTTCACGATGAACTAAAAACTTGTGCAAACACAACTGCAACTGCTTTTCGAGATGTTTATCGTGCAATTAACACTTCCTAATGCCCATGGCCGTTCCTCATGGGTTGGTTTACAGGGGAAAACCACGAACAAGAATCGTAATTTCCATCAGCATTGAGTGCTTTATCGGATGTATGGTCACATCCTAAAATCTACTCCCAGTGGCAAAACCAGGCAAAAACCCTCATGAACCCCAGGCAAAAACCCTCATGAAGGCATGAACGAAATCGTTGCTAGAAGATCCACCAGATATTGCGGATAGACAGGCGAGCAAACGAACCAGGAGCCGCTCGGACAAGATGGACAGTTACGGAGCAGAGTTGGCAAATATTTGCCTTTACATGATGCTCGCTTCGGTTACTCGGTGGGCACCTTTCGTCCTGGGTGTTCGCTGGATTCCGATGTGTGTGCGCGCCAGAGCGGACACAATTCCGATAAAAGCTTAACGCCTCGTTCAGAACCTTCACTGTCGACGGAGCCGGATGGTGATGATCCATCGTGCATGGTTCTCTGGCGCAGATCAACTTTCTTTCCAGTAGACAAGCCGACCGTCCCCGGATCCCAAAATGGTCGACGATAGGAATCGACGACAATTTCATTTGTCCAATCGCTCATCATCGGTGTCCGTTCGTCAATTTTCTCCCCTGCTTGAGTTAAATGGAATGGAAATAGTTCGGAATTACTCTTCGGTCGGAGCGGGAGCGTTCGGTATTTTACTGATTCCGTTCATCTCGAAAAGTGCCTGGGTTTGTACGCTTGACAATGTGCTGATGAGAGTTGTCATGCTACAATGAATGATGAGCCTATGCCCCACCTCAACCCTGCAAAGCGCTCATCAAAGTGTCTTCCCGATGTTAGTTTCGATTCAAGGCTAAACTCCCGGATAGAAGAACCTATTTTGGTTGCTTAAATTTTTCCCGAAATTTAGCCAGATCTCGCAATAACTCCCGGGTACTTTATGTGGCCCATATTAGAAGTAACACGGGCTCTTATTTGAATGATACGCAAACATATCAGAACGCGGGTCTGCCATCCATTTTCGTCCCAATACCTCGTTAAGGGATTGCTATAGGTTGTGACGACAAACCCATTGGACCTCACCATCGACCTCTTCAGTGTGCCCGGGAGAGTCTAGGGAAGGCATCAATTAAATGTTGTTGACATTTGTCAGCGAGATCGGACGATTCAGAATTAGTTCACGACCCATCAGACCTGCTTGACATGATAAGGGTTTGCTAAGGCCCTTTCATTTATGAAACAGGGGCTTAGGTTCAGTATGAATCTCCAAACCCCAAACCAAAGAAAGGAAATTGTCTTAGAATCTTAGATATATATGATACTTTCTTGGTAATTTGGGCACCGAATTTAATAGCTTGTAGATATAACTGTCTTTCATCTTTCAATATGAAGAAATCTGTTTTACGTTAAATTTTTGTCAAACGAAAGAACCGATAATATTGTTTGTATGTTTCACCTTATTTTAACATCAGAGAACTCTCACTTCTTTGGTTTCATTACGACATTCAATTATCTAGTTTGACCTCATTTTAAGAAACTAGTTTTTCAACGAAAATGTATTCTTATCTTCCTTTTATGTACCTTTTTTATCAGATCAAACCCTCTAACGTCATGGGTTATCCATGTGGATAACAACATCAGTATCTAGCTTATCTCCCTGCAAACATATTTCATCAATGATTGATTGTTAATTTCACTCATCAGCAAAAGTCGTAGAAGATTAGCGTAGATAACATCGAGTGTAATGACAGATACCTCACTCCATCGACCTGAGCCAAAGGGCACCCTGAGCCTTACGGAAGCGAACTGAAATCTATCCCTTCATCACACCCCATGGCAATAAGGTATACATACTTTGAAGTAGATATTTAAGGGTGGAAATAAACATTAGGATTACACCAAACACACCCAACCGGTGACAGGTGTCATAGAAAAGAGTAAACTAATTTAATTCACACCTCAATAAAAAGCATTGAATAATACCCGAGTGTTAAACTGACCGTATCCAATCACACCCATGGCCCTGAATCATTGCTCGGAATTTTGGTAAAACAAGACCCACAATACGTGAGCTTTTATTACAGCTGCTTTTCTTGTTATTTTGTTATGTTACATGACATATGTTATGTGTTTTACATTGCACTCTTTGATAATTTTTGAATTCCACAAATAGACCAGACAACTGATATGTACAATCTGCCATTTTAGAGGTTTGCTCAAAGCAT
This sequence comes from Anopheles ziemanni, assembly GCF_943734765.1. Lineage (NCBI taxonomy): Eukaryota > Metazoa > Arthropoda > Insecta > Diptera > Culicidae > Anopheles > Anopheles ziemanni. Next base: position 43,631,309 of record NC_080705.1, read on the forward strand.
TTTCCATCCATTCTTCCTTCGGAGAGATCTGCTGCCTTATGCACAAACTTGCGGGGGTCACAAGTGTTTTGTACTCACACAGACAACCCACACGTAACGAAAAAAATTAACCTACACAACCTACACAAACCCACGGACGCCCTTTTTGAGACAGCATATGCAATTCGACTTGTTTGGTAGGGAGTCGGAAAGCCAACTGTAACAAATTGGTTTCCAGCTCTCATACACACATTGGCTATCCCAGATGAAACCAGATGCAATGTGTCTCCCAATACCAACTTCTATTACCCTGGAATACTTCAACCAAGGGACGACAAGCTCGCAGATGGCAACGAGTCGCCCGTCATGTTTCGTCACTCGATACGTTGTTGAATTCGTAGGCACGAGGCTGCAGTTCGTACGCTCGAGGCTTGGGTTATATAATCTGCTCCCCCAAAAAAGTGATTCATGGAAAACTATCACGTGTAGGAAAAAATCCAAAATTTCTCGAAAAAATTGATGAACGATTTGAGGATCATAATGTGGACGGAGATGATTATAAACAAGAACATGAGCTTGCATCACAGAAGAGGAAAGAAAGCCATGGGAACGTGGTTTTAAGTGCTATGAAAAATGTAAAAAATATCTTGCGAAATCGGAAAAATGTTAAAAATTATGATACGAAATATATCAAATTAAAAATCATCTAGATCAGCATTATTTCTTTTTAAACGAAAAGGATCCTCTTCGTAAAATGTAAATACAAAAACCATGGTGCCCGCTCCGTTTTGTGAAAGTTACTATAAGTGACAATGGAGCATTCGCCAGATTCACCATCTCAAGCATTGTGTTTCCCCCGGGGCAAAGTTTTTCCTGATTTAATTAGTCTGAAGTGACCGTGAACAATTTCAAAGTCGGGATTACTTCGAACCGTATCGACAACGGGCGGATTTCGATGAAGTTGTCGTAACAAATCTCGAAATACTTTGGCGAATCGTCACATCCGACTTCGGAAAACACACTTGAGGGCGTTTTATCATTTTAGAGTCCGGAAAAACAACCGAAAATCCTTTTATTGTTTGGCTGGAGTTCTCCAAGTGGTGCTCAAAACTGGAGGAAATTTTTATTCTTTCAGTTCATCTTGCCTGAAGGCAAAAGGTGTTCTGTAAACCAATTAAAATGAATCCCAACCACTCAATGGCCTAACCGAACCGGAAGGAATCGTTCAAACAAACAAAGTTTGGTCAACATTAGCGGAAAACTCTTCCCCATTGAAGTAATCCTTGTGAAAAGTGACTTGAGAATTATTTGCTTAATGGATAATCGAATTCGTTAAGTCGAACACGAGTTCGATTGGGAATTTTGATGTCGAGCGAAGTGGAGAATGGAGTGGAAAAAGAATGTTTGCTTTCCTATTTGATGAAAACCTGTCCTATATTTACCTGAAAGAATTAAAAATCCTACAAAGAGGGATTTTCTTTAGTTTGTACCTCAAATTAACAGAGCGAAGATAGCCAGTGAGGCATTGAGATCAAGTTTATTTCATTCGATTTTTATCGAGAGTCAATTAAAAAACCTTTCCTTAAATAACAGAAGTTAAACGCTTCTGTCCAATGCCCGCAGAGAAGATTGGAATTAGGAGCTCTGAATAAGAAGGAAGAATCAGATTATTTTCAGTGCGTAATGTTTTCGTAAATAAAGTGCACAGAGTAAGAAATTATTGCTTTTATTTCTCGTCCTTAACGAATGCATATGGGAACACAATTTTAGAATACATTTTTTGCGGTGTTAATACAGCATCCTGAAACCCGCACGTTTTCCTAGGATGAAATGTCTCCAAAAATGCAAAATTAGGTCATTGCACAGTTTTATTCTTTTTCCTCCCATGTCAGGAAGATCTACTCCACACATAACAAAACGGAAACATGTGGTTTGATGTTACAGAATCAAATCCATTCAGCCACATCATTTACAATTGCACGCCAGGCTTTCCACTTTTCCGGGCCTGTCGTTCGTCAGAACCTGCACTCACAACCATCGGGAGCTGCTGAAGAAAAACTAAACATGACAGAAGGAAGAATATATATCTCTCTAAATGCAAATCGTAGTGTGTCGCCACTAAACCGGCAAAGGATGCACCTCTGATGAAGCCTCACACGGTGCCTTCATTTACATTTGATGTCACTGTTTGCTTGGGCTGTCTCCTGCAGTGCCACTTGGCCTTATTTTTCGTCCAGTTTGCTTCCCAGTAATCCTTTTTGCTATTTGTTTAGTGCATGACTCGGGAAATTCATCTTTTTCTCGGTGGGCACAAGCTTGCTACTTCGCAAGAACAAATTAACGGTACCATTCGGGGTTTCTCCCGTTCAAAGAGAAGGTGCTAGTTATCTTTTTCTAGCTCAAAACGTATCCTCCTTGGAATGAATGAGTTTCTTTAATCTGCACACCATCTGAATTTTTGTATGAAAAGCTACAAAAACATGAAAAAGAATATAATTGGAGTCGTCTTATCGCGAGGAAATCTTTAACGTGCTGCCATATTATGGTGTCAGGCAAGAAGCGTTCTAATATAATCAAGGAGTTTTTTTGTTTTATAAACATATTTTAAATTAAATTAAATTCTTCTCTTATCCATATGTACTTTTTATGGTTCAAATGACCACAATTGGTTCTTCAAACAAAGTAAAGTAAAGTAAACAGACATCCCAACTTGCTTTATTCTGCTTTAAGTTTTGTTACAGTCGCATTGAATAATTTTCCTTATCATCATGATAATTTTTACTGCTCATCATCCAGAAATGATGAGATTGTAAAAACAACAATGAAGAAAAAGCGTTTTGCATACGTCAATGTTCCCCAGAACTTCACAGCTGTAGTCCACGGGGTGATCATTGACCTCCGTCCTAAGAATGTTTTTTTTTGTTTTTAGTTTCTTTTCACTTTCCACGATCGTAGTTTCCACTTCATGATTACTTTCACTTTCACGTTCTACCGTACCTTAAGTAGCTAGAAAATCAAAACTTGTAGAGAAAAACCTTACCGATAGGAACACCGGAACAAGACCAGGTGGGGCAGTTAAAAGTGAGGGTTTGCCGCCGATGTGCCACAGCGTTTAACAAATACATGAAATTTTAATGAACCGGTGGTAACAACAAACGTTGTCTCATTACGGGTTGCTTATGTTTTTTTTTCTCTTGTTTTTCTCTAGTTTTTGTTCATCTCTTCCTTGGTGACTTTTCCGGTGGTCGTTGCTTGTGCGTTCTCATCGAATGCATCGTATAATGCGACCTCTGTTTGTGTGAGTTTCTTTTACTGAAGAACTGCTCTGCTTATTCTGAGGGATAAGAAATCCCATGAAAAAAACCCAAGTCCCCCCCAAACAACACAAATAAAATGTGAAATGTTTTCTTGAGTAGGAAAAGTGATCGCATTACTTTGCAAACAAAGTCCACGTTCTTGTTTGTTCGTTGCATTCATTTTCGGACCAACTTTTTGGGCTCCACCTTGAGCACATGGTCTTGAGTGACATCACTCTGACTTCTCCCCGAGCTGCTCCACCAAGACACGAATCTGTTAGTGCTCGGCAATCGTGATTTTCCACGCTATGAAAAAAGATCCAAATTGTGTAATTCACTCAACACGCAGCCATGCCCTCCTTCAAAAATGCTGTCACCAATTTCGACAGTCAGTCCATCGAAACAATGTTCTTCTTTCTCAGCCTGCCCTTGGGTGGGTAAGCGTTTGCGGTTTCAGAAGAGTAGAAAACATACGAGACAATTACTCATTTCCATAAGCGGGAAGCACGCGCCGTTCGTCGCCGGTAGCCGGCCGCCGGGTTTATCAATCATCAAATTCATGTTTATGCTTGACGCGATGTTGGTGGTCTACCGGCCGGGGGGAAGCGCGTAACACCTGGGAGCCAAAAAACACCAAAAAAACCGAGTTGCTGGAATAGAGAAAAATATGCTTAAATAACTTTGCGCAGAGATGCCTCGTCCCGCATTCTATGAGAAAAATCGTAAGTGTCCTATAAGAGCCGGGAAATATGTTTTCTACGACCAAAGCGGCAGTCGAGGAAAGGGAGGAAAATCGCGCTTTGTTCGGCGGTAATGGATGTCCATTTGTTACGCGTGTAAATTTTGCGCGACGTAAGCAACGCAGAGGAGGAAACGCTTTTAACCAAATATCGTTTCTTTTGGTACCTGGAATTTTCTGCGAGATTTCACGGGCACTAAACTAGTAAAGAGAAACAACAATAAGTACTAACGCCGTGTAAAAGGTGGCGGAAAGCATCGCCACAAAACCTTCCTTGCCTTTGCCTGGATTTCTTGAAGGATGGGTAATGTTAGGCGAATAGTGATGGATCAAATGAGTGGGACTCTCTCAAGCAATACTCTACAGATTAAAAATTGCATTAAACACACTTTCACTAGCATGGATGTTAATAGAACCAAGAAGAGGCCATGTGTTGCATTCAATGCACGATGTAGGGTAATAAAAGTTCATTCATTTTTCCTTCAACTTAAAATGTATACGAGGAAATTTTTTTCCAACACAACGTGAAACGTTCAACGATTTCAAATAAAATACAAGTGAAACATTGATTATAACAAGCTTCTGTTGTTATTTATTTCATGCTATTCGAGAAATAATCAACGTATGGGAATAAAACCATAGTAACAATTAGTTTTATTCTTCAATCAGTGACATTCTCAAAACAATCACTGTCGGGGAATAAAAACGTTATAAATGAACCAGCAGAATCAGTCAGTTGTCACAATAAATCTCGATTTTAATTTATCGGAATGGGTTTCTCATAAAAATAATGTTGATAAACTTAGTTTGCAGACAATTCATTATATTATCAAAAGCAATTCTTTTGCACATTTAATAAATTCTGGATTATACTACGTTTATGCTACTTAAACAAACCTCCAAAGATACAAACTGCAGTTTCATGCTTGCACTTAATTTATAAAAGCATGCTTCCATCCCGCGCCACAGCAACTGACAGCATTTATAAAACATAGAAAACAAAAACAAACGAAGCGAGCCGGCCGGCACGCGAAAACATCGCCCGATGTTTCCCGAAGCACGTATTTTCGAAAATGCGACACGAGACCTTCTCCATCTCTCTCCTGCGGATGGGTCGCGTGATGCTGAACGCACATGCACGGATCAGTTTACTTTCGTCCGTCGTATGAGAAGGTGTGATATTCTCCGTGGTGCGCGCAATGCAACGTGTTTTGATCCGCTTTGACGCAAAGTGTGGTGTTTTCGCTGCCGACCGTTCATGAAGTGCATCTTGTTCTATTCGAGCGCAACTCGCAACCGGCAATTATCTGCTGCAGATTTGCAGTTAATAGTGGAAAAAGGTTTGGCATTGAGTGAAAATCATTTGTCATTCGATTGTGTTTTCAACACGGTTTGATATAATCAAATGTGTGAAATCATAGCAGCAAATATGGAGTGGAAATGTGTGGAAAGTGCCAAAGTGAAATCAAAATAATGAAGTGTTGTTTACATTGCAAGAATAACATGCATTAGGTATTGTATCAATTTCCAGAAAAAAATCTGGACGGGTGTTTGTGAAGTGAAGTGAAGTATCTAACCTTCCTATTACTAGGAAGATCCAAATCAGTTCAATTTGCTGTGGTTCTAGTTGGCGTCAGAAATCAGAAAATCGTCCGTCGTCAATCTGCGTTGCCTAAAGTGTTGTCTATCGATAAATTGATTTGTTGAGTCTGGCAGTTTCCCTTCCGTTCTTATGTATTACGTGTAAGGCATTCGTCATATCGCTAGCACGCAGAAAGTTTCGTTAACGCAAAGGGCTTCCGGGCGTATTTCCTGTTGTGCGTGTATTTGCGCGTCCAGAGGTAAAACATAAAAAGTGTGATGAAGTGTTAAGTACCGTACGAATCCGGGTGTGCAACACAGCGCAGAAGTAGTGCGGAAAAAGAAGGTAGTGGAAAAATGAAGCAAGAAAACCAAGTGAAACCAAGAATAACCTAAAGCAATCCGTGAACCGAAAACAAAGCATATCGCGAATCATTAGGGAAGTGAAGGATAGCGGAAAACAAAACACCGGAGAAAAAAACGCAACAATATCCAAAACGGAAAGGAAAGAAGTTGAAAAGTGTGCTGACGACGAAGACAACTGAGGCAGCAATTGGGTGCGCAGCAGAACAGAAAGAAGAGTTTAAACCCCCACGGCAGAATGACGAATTTATGTGTTTACGTTGTATTACTGCTGTCCCTGCTGGTGGCATCCGGTTGGGCTCATCTAAATCTGTACCTCAACGAGGTCGAAGTCCAGAGATTACTAGGTAATAGTTTTTCCACCCATCCACGGCTAATCGGAGTTCATGTGTCGGATAAGGATGGAATTGCATTGTAAAACCTTCTCGCTAACATACGCTTCAAGTTATTTTACTACATGAGCAGTTAAAACAATCGGCAATGTGTACAATTTAAAGTTTACCATTAAGTTTGCCTGTTAGGTTTTTACTAGAGGGCGGTATTTTGTTAGTAAATTGTAAAAATAAATTTTAAAAAAAAACAAGACAGAATAGTACCATTGCTGCGAAGAATAACAACGAAGCAGCTATAAAAAGAAACTTTTATCGAAAACGAATTGTTTGTTGTGTAAACAAGAAAACATTTGGGAAAAGGACCTGCCTTCTTACCTTCCCAGTGGTGAAAAGACAAGCAGCTTCCGATTTGGTTTCGGCTCAAATGCTGGTTTTGGTTCTGTTCAACGATGACGACGCGTTTATTCGATGCTAATCATCATCCTTTTCTCCACGCTGATTAGAAACCACTCTTCAGCGCGCGGTTCCTCTTGCTTTTCCGGATCTTCCCATTCATTCTTGGACTCAGTTCTATTCATCAACTCGAAACCAGGATATTTTCCTAATGAATCTATTCCTCCCGTCACCAGTCCTTCAATACGTCTTTTTTCGTCGCAACCAAGACCGTTCGTTCGTTTAGGCGTCATTGGCGATGAACAGTGAAGTTGGGTTTTAAAAAAAGTAAGGCGACAATAGACCATGAAAATCCGAAGCTGACACATGGAAAGAGGATTGGTTTAAACAAATATCGAGAAACCACCAGGAGGTGTATTAACCCGCTCGGCTTGGGTTTCTCTATCTACTCGCTTCAATCACCCAGGACAAAAATCCTCCAATCTTTTCTGTTGGAAACCCTGTAGAGTCTTCAATTTGGATGGCGAACCTACTCACCTTTTCCTTCCTTCTCTGTCTGGGTTATAGATCTTGGCGGGTGGGATAACGGGGGCTGTCAGGAGGAGGATAAAGGTGTAGGAAGTATTATGGTAGAACACGTAAACCCGTATCATTTTTCTGGGCTACGTGTTATAAATCAATTAAAGACATTTTCATCTATGTGGGTTTCACCGCCTTCCTTTCCACTCCGTTGCCATCTTCGGTTTCCGCTTACCTGAAGTTTATCTTGGCCAAGTTACGAGTTTCCTTGTTTCCCCCTTCACGCACCAAGTACCTGGACTGTTATGGTAACCCTCTAGAAAACCCAATCGAACAGAAAGAACCCATAGGATGACAGGTTCAATGTTGACCTGACCGTCTCTCCATAGCTTTTTCACCTTCGTTTTCGTGTCCTGTGTTTCCTCGTGGACCTGAGGGCGGTTCCGATGATTATCACTGCGTCACTGATAGCCCTTCCGTATGACCTGGGTTTTGAGGCAAATAATGTGTCCTTTTTTCCTCTATTTTCACCGAAGGACCGGTAACCAAATCACCTTTCTCCTGTTCCTCTAGTGAACTTTATCCATCTAGTCAACTTCATGCGTTTTTTCTTTTCACCTTTATTAAATCCTGGGAGGAAGTAACGATGGGTTCATATTGTCATCACAAACCCGTCGCAAATCTGTTTTATGAAAACATGCCAAAACCGTAAGCAGAACCATCAATAACATTCCTTCCCACTCATTTTTATTTCTTCGATCGCTAATACTTCAGTTTGTATGTCTAAACACAGTGGTCAGTCAGTTTGTTTGGAATGAATCGGACAAAGCACGTTAAGATTTACGTTGTTTAAAGGAGAATTGATTGCTCTTTCTTCCTTCCAAAGCAAACTAATATTTGTTAGTATGAATGTAAACTGCTATTGATTCATGTCATTTCATTGTCTAAGATCGTTAGTGTGTTGTTTGACATGTGCCACTCGAAATATCACAAATCAAGCAGTAGCTTGTGAACTCTGGCCCGTAAGATAAGGCTGGTGTTTTATTTCAAGGCGCCTAAAAGACATGAGCAACGTATTTCACACCACCCAAACAGTTCATTAGTCGGGCTTAGGACGATGGAAATAAATGTGAAGAAGATTAATGCTCAAAAAATCAAACTTTTATGAGATAGGAGGAAGTACCAATTTCCCTCGCCTTCAGCTGTGCTAAGCAAATCTTATCTCACATGTTCGAATGCAATGATCAGAGCGTGCCATATTATTTTTTAGTTTCTTTTACGTTACGGCTGAAAGCCCAAACATTCAGCTGCAATCGATTATACCAGCCTTGTGGTCACTATCGCTTCTTTGAACTGTCAGAAAAGCAATAAAATTGGAACGTCTCTACCGTTTGATACTTTCTTGTCCATTACTTGCTCATCACCACCACACTCCCACTTCCCCTCACGTGGCACTTAACTTAACTTAACTCGTCGTAGGACTATCAGAATTGAATTCGAAAAATGCAGCACTTCGTAGTATGAATTTTAATTTGCGCGTCCACCCAACAGCCATATTTGACATTCCGAAATTCCGTGGGCATCGTGAAGCCAAAGTGGAAAAAAAACCGTAGCATGTGATGATTTCGGCATTTGACTTCGTGGCTACATCTTTGGTCTCTCTAGCTCTCTCACACACGCGAGAATACCCAGACTGTGGTGTGTAATGATTGGGCCTACGTACGAAAGAAATCTTTCCTATATCGAGCGTACAGTATCCAGTGATTTTGAAATGATAAAATAAGGAAAAGAAAAAGTTACATTCAACGGTTGACCTTGGAAAATAATATCAAAACTTTTGCTATCTTTTGGACCGTAGAACAATTTTTAGCGAAACGAGAAAAGGTGTCGTAAGAAAAGGACAAATCTGACGAATTCAACGTCGCCATCTTCACCGAAACCCGTCTCGATACGTTCTTTGCGTGCTCCGAAGGATAGATGCTGAAAAAAATCAATGTATGCTGACCAATGTCGGCGCGACGACAGAAGAAGTGTCGACGACATTTTGGAGATGCCAACCATAGCGAGGACCTGCCGAACGATGATCGTGCCGATTGCGAATGATCGATCACGGTGCGAATGGTTTGTCGCAGGAATAATTAAGAATGCGTGCACAACGCCTGTGTATTGCCACCGTCTTTTCATAAACTTCCCTTTTTGGTGTGTTCATGTTGGTGTTTTCTCTTCCTTAGGTAAAATAAAGCATCTTCAGAAGCTGGAGAGCCGTTTCTTGTGTCTTTCAGAGACGAGCGGAGAAGACGTACAGTTGCCTGGCGCGATTGATTTGCGCATATTTCTTTTTATAACAAAGTTTATTTGGTATTTTATTCTGTTCCCAAGAGTTTCGAGCAAGTCCAACAACTCAACCGTCTGGCCTGTTTAAGAACGGCAGCCGAGTCTTGCCATGTTTTACGAAAACATGACGAAAGGCAGCAGCGACACATTATTAATTCAATTCGTTACAGATCGATCGATCCGGTGGGACTTGACCGGGACAATTGCTTGTTTTACTCATTGTTAATGGCCGAGAAATGTGGTCTGACCATACCATACGCGAAGGGCAACCGGGCACGATAAACCCTTTTTGGTCAAAACTTGACATCAATGAGCGACGATCAGAGAGGAGAAAAGATCTCGATTGCGTGTGTTCCTCCGTCGTGTGGTGGACTATTAATACAACGACGACGTGGATCCTTTGTCTTTTTTTGCGCCGCAGAGCGGAGAATGTATGTAAAGTATAAAAGTGTAGAAAGAGTAGACACAAAAACTTCCGCTTGCTTTCTAGTCGCAGCCCGAACTCAGAACTGCCGTTTATTTCTCAATCCACTCCTTATATACGCAAATCCTCTTAGGGTTCGGCTAGTTCCGATCGCTAATAATCCAGTTCATTACTCCTCTTACGCGCACCTCTATTCGTACAGCAGTACAGATACAGCGGCACGGCGTATTTCAACTTCTGACTTACATGTATATGACCTATTATAGAGATTGTACTATAGAGTATCTGGCCGCTTACACATATGTTTTGGCCGTGTACTTCAAGTACGTGGTTGGAATTTCTAAACAGCTTCAGAGAGACACTCTGTTTCTAAAGACGATCTTGTAATTCAGCAAAACAACCAACTGTTAATTGTGATGGATATGTCTAGGTCATGCTTTTAATGGAAGGAACTTGCTACGAGATCCATGTTGGAAAAAAAAAATAATATGAAGTTATGTTGAGCATTCCATTTATTTTCGATGGAAACAAAAGACAAAGAACAATGACACCGTCTAGCAGCTCTCAAGATGTTATTTCTGTGGTGTAATATTTCAACACTTATTATTACCATTTATATCCGATGATGGATCAAACCTTAAGCTGCGGATAGACGGATGCAATATTTCAATGCAATGAAATAAAATTTGACATTTATACCCAAAATGACAGTCATTGCAATATTTCTATGCGTATTTCATTGCAACATTGCAAAGATCCAAACGGGGAGGTTAAGCATCGAAATATTGCTTTCACTGTCATTTTTGGTAGGAATGTCAAATTTTATTTCATTGCAGTGAAATATTGCATCCGTCTATCCGCAGCTTTATTGCTATTGCATTTGCTGGCCCCCAGAAAAAAACAACATGGAGAAGGTAGTCATTTTACTGACATCGAAAGGAATGAGGAATGAAATACTTTGACATGTTTTTTTTCTCAGAGGAAGGCGTATGGTGTTGTACAAATAACCGTAAATTCTTACCACACTCTCCTCCACGGTATAGGTCCCGTCGATGCGGGGCATATGCCAGTTTAGTCTGGCACACTACAGTCACACACAACTGTGGTCACGCGAGCCTTCCATCTAAACATGACGGTTGAAACGAAACGAAATATCCGTTTCCAATACATCACGACTTCTTATTGGAGGAGAATAAGCATCACCGATGGGGAATCGTTTCCACCGTCTTGGGGCTATTATAACCAGAAAAAAATATTGCCCAAAACCAACATGCCGGACAGGCGTGCCGAGCCCCCGGTCCAAATGTGTTGATTTGGGATACCCAGAGGAGAAAGAGTTTGCTTTTTTCGTGTATTGTTTGGTCTCCCGATGTCTGGAGTCATCCCCAGCGACGAACCGTCGGAGGGCTCGAAACTTCGTAGGGACCAATTTTTGGGATGATCGACCGTCTGTCCTAACTGTTTATTGCCGGCTACCGCTAGAGAAGTATGGTTTTTGTGCCGAAGCCTTACCCTTAAGCCCAAATCTTAAGGACTGATAGTGTTGATGTAAGAATGGTACCAAAAAGTCTCCTAACCTCATAAGGACAGCTAAAACTATGTGTCTCAGAGCGCCCTGCGGGATATTCAACTGTAGAGGGTTGATGCGTTTTGATGCTGTACACCGTTTTAATTATTGTTTTGTCAAGTGGTTAATGAAGTTGAATCATATGTCCACGATATGAAACTCCGGTGTTCTCTGCGATAAAGTTTCTAGTTGATACGTATATCATCCATACATCTACCTTCCTAACGATGATGCAGTTTTGAAAACGTTGATATGACGATTGGCCGTTTCTGTTGGTTTAGGTCTACAGAGAAACTTGTCAAAGATGCCAGTTGAAACAAATAGATATGACTGTTAGTTGCAACATTCGAACAGGAGCTACGCGATTGGATATGATTATATCTTTGTTTAGGCCAGAACCAGTAAACCAAACATGCAATAGCAAATTGGACCGTGGGGCGTGTGTAAGAGGAACAATCTTCTGTGCGCGGTGCATGCATCCACATGTGTTAACAAAAAGTAAATAAAAACCGAGGAATACGTAGCCCGGGTATGTTTGTCCAGTTTCCTTCCGTCAGCCTCTGCGTTGCATGGATTTTCCAATCTTTGTTACTATTCTGTTTTCTTCGGCGAGTGTTCACTGTTCGGTATTGGAATGAAGTTAATGTTTTTAATGTTTCCTTTACGAGTTTACGGTGGTGGAGCGCGCTCAGCAATGAACGACATTCTCACGTTTCTTGATTCAACTGCATTCTGATGTTATTCTTGTACACCGGGATTGTGGATGCATTATCCACGTGATCGTGTAGATTATTTTAAGTCTGTCCTTTCTTGTTCACGTATTTCTTTTTCTTAGGCCACCTGATGAGGTTATTGGAAAGAAAAGTACATGAATTGTCTATTCTTAGGTGCTGGAAGATGAATGGAAGATGATTCACGGGTGGACGATAGCAATTTTGCACTTGTCTGTCAACGTCATTTGCTATGGCGAGTGCAGCTTGTTTAGAAAATAAATTTTATAGACACTGTCTTTTATTTTGCATTACTTGTATAAGGACATTCAACAGTAATGATAAAAACATACTATGTTTGGTTTTGGAAAATATGAATTAATTCAATGTTATGAAAGTCAATCCACAACCGCATCCACAATGCAAGTACAGCTATAAAGCTATAAGAATTGGAGAGTTCTTTAACTTTATTTTAACAACAATATACATGAGTGTCCTCAAAGCAAAATTTACGTTAAAGAATTTGATATTATTCAATTGTTATATGTATGTTTGATCTACTTCTTTTTGGTTTCTTCATCAATAGTTTGAACTCCGTTGAATAATGACGCAATATGAGGGTAGATCATCTTTTCTGGCAAAAAATTAAATTCATTCCTAGTGCGGTAAGGGTTAGTGGCTGGCTGTTGGTTTGGGTATTGAATTTATGGGTTCAAATTTTGTATCCCCCGGACCTTTATCATTCCCGTGGTTGGTTTGACTATTCTGTTGTATTATTTTGTTCCCATTCGTTCCTTTTTTATTATTCGCCACCAGCGGAGTTCGGAGATACGTCACCACCAGCGGAGTTCGGAATTTTTCTCAAACGGAATTTTTGGTTCCGAAGTAGGAAAAATCCCTGATGCTAAAACAATCCTTTCGAATATACAAACCTCATCAGTGTTGTCAAACCTTTCGCCTTAACCGAAAACAACCGAAACCCCGCCTGAGCCGTAAATCATCCCTGTGTCCACTCCACACCACCATGAAAATCATCGGGACTAGGGCCGGGCGTAAACCTTGCTGACCTTTTCTGTGTAGATTACTCCAATTTTTATTTCCACTGAATTTTAATGGCTCACGGAGTTTCGTTTTTGGTAACTGAGCATAAACCATGTTGATCAGTGCGATTTTATGATTCAGATCAGTTTCAGGGACAGATGTGCTCCTTTTGGGCGGTTCGATGAAAGAAAGGAACAATCTAATTTAACTATTCCATAGTTTAGTTGAACTTTTTCTTGCATGCTTTGTGTGCAAAGGATTTCCCGGGGCAAAAGTGGGAGAAAATCCATGAAAAATTTGTGGCTGCCCAACCCTCGATGATGATTGTATTTCTTTACTGGGATCGCGAGGTCTGCGAAGGGAAGAGGACGTCCCCCCGTCTGCCTGCCGGGTTCGAAAATGTAATAACGAAGTCATAAATTAAATATTTATTGTTTTTAATTGTTTTGCATTTGCGTCTCAACGAGTCACGAGGTCGGTTGCACAGTCAGCGAAGGAAAAAACTAAAAGCTACGTTCCATCTCGAACATTGAACCCATAGGAAAAGGACAAGAAATTGATTTCCGAGGAGTAGGCTCGTATCAAAACCCCATTTTCGGGTTTAAGTCTGTTTCTCGAAGTGGGTGCGGGTACCTTTCGTATATAAAAGCGAACGTTTATTATTCTAGGACGGTTTCTTTTTCAAACGAACCCCCAACGTCCCGCACATGATCATCCCAAGGAAGCATTCACGAGGATCGCCCTTTTTTCTTGCTCGGTTTAAATTGAAATTATTTTGTTGCTATCGTTGAGTAAACACCTCGGTGCCTCGCTGCCTTTGGTTGACGTCCGGTTTTGATGCATGGGTTTTCATTTAATTGTTAAATGGCTTGGGCTATTTTTATTCTGTTTGTTTTACGCTTGATCAACTTGCTGTTTTGTTGCGTATGGTGTTTTATACACTTCAGTATTTTAATGCAGTAAGCTTTTTTACGATCAGCATTATAAAATTAATTATAAATTACGATCCTTCGATCATCGAAAAACTCAACTAAAAAACGGTATGAACTTATTTTAGATGGACATAATTTTTTGTTGTTGTTCCGAAAACATCCGAAACAATTCGAATGAAGCGCGGAGCAAACTTCCGTTAAAATAGAAAGGTGTGAAAATTGCTTCGCTACCGGTGGATCAAATTCTCACATTAAAGTTTGATTAGAATTTTTGTTTAAACGCACCATTAAAAAAGTAAGTTTACTCAGTAGAAAGAGGTTGCAGAAGGAATTTCATCTCACAACAGGACCGCGATGAAAGATCATGAAAGTAAAAGCCAATATCATTTTACGGCATTTGGCGTGTGTATCGTCAACAAAGCACATTCCGTTTCACAAAGCATCAACCAGCGGCCATTGCATTTTTCTACAACCTGTACTATTGAAGGTACCTGCATCTTATCACAAACCGTACCGTGTGCGCCGCGTCTTCTGCTTAGAAGGATAAAGTAGCTACATTTTGCGCCATCAATCTCCGCGAACAAGAATTCTGTGCGTTGCTTAGTAGCATCAAAGGGAAGGACGAGAGATGGTGGAGCCTTGTGGAGTGGTTTCATCCAGCGGTAACGTGATTGGCCCGAGTTACAGGATACGTCAAACAGATTCCTCCTCCTTCCCATCGATATGGACGGAAATACCAAAGACGAAGGATATGGTATCAAACGTTGTGAGGACGAAGAACTACATTGACGAGGATTTCCCAGCGATTATTGACGAGCTCGACGTCATCAGTGCGACCCTGGCGAGGGAAAATACACCAGAGTAAAAAAGGAAGCATATATTTGATTCAATTATTCGCTATTTTTCACCCATTTCCGCTGACATGAAGGGTGTCCGGCGTCTGTCTGTATATGTAAGAACCTACGCTTTGCGTTGTTGGATCGGAGAAACTGGAAGTTATCAGCTTGAAACGGCAACACAACTGATTGGTAATACTTTGTAGGTGTTCTTGTAGCGGGTAGCTATTGTTGAGAAGCAAGAGCTAACTCAAGCTATTGAGATAGCAATTTTCTTCTCAATCATAGTCTCTACGGATGTAAATGCGCCAACACGATGCAAATACTTAGTGCAAAATTTCATCCCAGCACTATATTTGCTTCCCCCACCAACCAACATCTGATGCATTTCTTTGCTGAGCTACTTCCGGCGTCTATATCTAGAGTACCTAAAATGCGAATCTCTAACCTAATTTGGATGCTGTTTGCTCCCCTTTTCTAGATGAAACGAGGTGCTAAAACCATCGTTCAAGCGTTATCTAAACTTCAGAACACTGACGACCACGGTATTGCGCAATGCTTTTAGTGCCATTAATTTATTTTCTATTCGCTGCAAGCGTGTTTCACGAAGAGGTGAGATCCATGGCACTTGAGCGACACTCTTGGTGTTGGATATTGGCAGAGTCGATTGATCGATGAACTCGCTGAATAATCAAAGAAATTTATAAAAATCTTTTTCACCAACCCCTTGATCTCGAAGAACCAAGTAGAGAAACGTACTCCGAAGAAAGTGTCAGCGTTGTGTTTCGCTGCGATTTACTGAAATCATGTTGAGCGGGGGCGGTGACATGTTGTGTTGGAAAAATAGGAAGATGCTCTTGGGAAAATTATGCTGCTCGTAGTTATGAAAGAAAGATACGACCGAAAATGCCATTGGGTAATACTATGCGTTCCAAATTTGATCTGCGGTAACCCAGTCACAGGTCTGTCCGTGTTTGAATTCCTGGTGGGAAAATTGTTATTTTCTTGCACGTTGGCGACGTTGTCCCAAAGAGATTAGCAATCATTTTCATTGGATGGTGGTGCTATACAGGGCAGACCGGCAGATTTGCGTCATCTGAGCTGGCAATCATGTGTTTTTCCTCACTTTTCCTTGCAAACAAAGCCAACTACTCGTTAAATCATTTGAATCAAAGCGGTACTTCAACAACTCCTTCCAAAAACAAGAGGCCACACTGAAACGTGGTACGGTGCATACGAAGCGAAAACATACTCTCATATCTCTTCCTCTATAGAAATTCGATACACGTTTTACGCATGTCTTGTGAGGAAATCTCATATGGAAAAATGGGTTAAATATTTGAATCTATTTTTTTAAATGGCTCACGTCTTCTTGAGCCAAGGCCTCTCTCCGAACAGTGTTACTATGACCGAAAGACGTGCGTAATACCAGAGGGTGAAAAAATAATCATTATTCAACGAGGCTGATATGAAGCTACATGTTGTTGAGGGAACGAATTCTGAGATTCGTGTTTCTGGGTTTTTTAGGATATTAAATTAAAAATTAATGCTTGTTTTTTCGTTTCTAAAATCTTGTTCATAGAAATACTTCTTCTTCTTCTTCTTGGCGTAACGACCTCTTGGTCATGCCTGCCCGTTAAGGGCTTACGAGACTTGTTTCCCTGTTGTACGTGGATAGTCAGTCCTCTCGTACAGGAGAGGGTCCGGTCTCGGTTGGGATTCGAACCCACGCCGTCGAGGTGGTGAGCCCCGGCGCTCATGGGCCGATGTTCTAACCGGCGCTACCGCTCGGCTGTCGCGGACCCCCATAGAAATACTTATGATATGTATTTAATATTTTGTTCACCAGATTCGTAGACAAAATGCAAATTTATCAATACTTATTGATTTTTGTTTTAACTTTTCATTGCAGGTATGTGTGCGTGTCGTTTGGAAGAGGAACTTACCATTTTAATGCAGAAATTCATACATGATTCAATATGTTTATGTAGTCCGTATGTACTTCAACTTGTAGGTAAAGGGTGTACCTGCGTTTTGCTTTTATTCTCCTGCTTTACGGTCATAAATAAGTTTATCAACCTCTACAGATCGAATTATCGTAATGATAAACATCCTATTAGCTAGTTTTTAGTCCTCCAGTTTCGCCATCGCTGAGCATAAACAATTCATTAGCATAATCAGAGCTAACTGATCCTTCCCACCTTCGGTGAGGCAATCTCAATTTATCCTGTCGGGCAAAAATCGAACCGGTCGGTGTTGCTGCTGGCTAGAAAAATAAATTTATCGCTCGATCGGGTGCGCCACAACCGGATTATCATCGACGGAACTCAGTCGAGCATCGTTGAAGTTAATTAGCCATGGCAGGAGAGGGATGGTAGAGTGGCCGTTGCATGACTGCACCCTGTCGTGGTCGTTGCATGCGTCGGTTGCACTGATGCAATTTGTGTGTACCGACATGTTGGGCAATAAAAAAGCGAAATTAATAAATGAGTGATGCTAGGACCATGCACCGTCTGTTGTTTACTCTTGCTGTGGAAGCTGGTTGGTTTCCTTTCGCTGGTCAAACTCCATAGGGGAGGAATGTGCACTTTTACATATGACACCGATAGGATACGTGGCGTGGTATATTGCTTTCCCCCTTCTTGTACATTCATTTCTCTTAGAAGCGCAAATGAGTTGTAGCAGACACTTTTGCAATAGAAACAACTCGTAACTACCGGCTAATGAAAAACAAAGAGACTACAAGTACTGGTACAGTGTTGAGCGACAAAGTTTAACTGCATTTCCATTTTTATCCCCCTATCACTGGAAAACAGTTTTTCTTCTTATTATTATTCTTCGGAATAACATAGCCGAACAACTAATGCTATTTATGTATTATAGTGATTTCCGCTAGATTTTTAACCTTACGCCTCGGTCAACTCTTTGCCGACGAAAGCCATCCCACGGGGGAGGAACGCACAGGAAAAGCTCAATAAAATCCTACTTGAGCGTGTGGGGGAAAACAGAAGCAAAAATTATTGAACTCCGGAAAAGGAAGTCATCGATGATTAGCCGAACTGCACGGAATAACTGGCGAGACTTGTTTGTCACAAAGGAGTTGTTGATGGCGCTTGAGCGAATCGAGTGGCGAGGGAAAGAAGAAATCATCAAACATGCGGAAGGCCGGAGTCATGATATGCAGTTGTGCGTGATGCAGTTTTCGACATCGATGTCGTCCCACTAGGTTCTCGCTCACTCCTACATTCGAGCGTTTGTTTCTACGTGTAGAGATCCCTGCCAGACGGATAGACAAACGGAAAGACACATGCACGGATCTAATAAGTGCAGTAACATAATGGTACCATTTTTATTACATGATCCCATATTTATTCTGGTCTCATCTCACCAACTCGGTCCGAGTTTTCCTCGATCGAAAGGAGGCTTCTCTTCATGGGCGGTGGAGTACCGTATTGCAGTTGAACACGGCACTCGACAGAGCCGAGTGTTGACCTCGCCAGCACGGTGTAGATTACCGTTCAGGTGTGCAATGCCACACCTTGTGTTCATTCGCTTTCGCGTTCCGAGGACAACGAAGTCGGTTGGGAGGTTGGAAAGAGGTTGTGCAGAATGCTTCCTCGTCCCCACTAAACGTTGGTGAGACAAGAGGAACTTCTGGGGATTAAATGACCAACGATTGTGTGACGACCTGCCAGAAAGTGTGTGTTTGAGTGGATTAGCCTGTGCGAAGCCATTTCTGTGGTTACATACCATGCATCTGATGAGGAGTAAAACTTTTACTTAACAGCTACGAATGACCAAGGGCTTATGAGGAGCAGTTTCAGCAGAATAGAGATTCTTGCGTTGGTCTTATGGTCAGGTGAAGCCATAGAAGAGTGTTCATGGCTTACGCCTCCGTCATATTTGGATTGTGTAACGGATACTTTTGCTAATGCTCAATTTTTGACACAACATAAATAAACTCCATAGGGATTTATCTATTGATGTTGGTCGTTGAATTTCTCTTTCACTAAAAAATGATTGCAGAACCAATAAATACCGCTTGTTTCTTGCCAATCTTTTGCTCGTTACAGCTGCAGCGGAAATTTAAATGTCTCGTTCTGTTTTGATGATGAAAATTTACTGATGATCAACGCCCTTCGAAAAAGAAAAGCAATGGTAGAATTAGCGTGCAATCAGGGAGGCAGAAAACGATCTGAATTAAAAAACTGCTATAAGCTCGGGGTTCCCTGTCTTGTGGCATATAACCTTAACATCGGTTGTGCAGTAGTAAACCATTTGTGTTTGGTTTTTGGAACAGGGCGAAGAGGAAAATTCTTTAAATGAACATGGACCCAAGATGTTCCCGAGACGAACGTTCCTTGCGGGGTTCTGCCTTATGGACAAAACGGCAGTTTGTGGAGATTCGTTCATCTGGTCGCACACGGTCGTAAAACTCGACCCGCTCCGCGCTTGGGGTTGATTTTTATTCCATTCATTTTTCCTTAACAAGGCGAGGCGAATTTTTCTGACAAAAGAAAACTACATCTTGATTGTAGGCGCAACGTTTCTTGTCGTACGAGTATTTTACCTCGTATTTTACCTTTCAACCCTACTTTTGTTGCCCTAAACGACCCATCCTCGCCTTCGATTTGTCCCTTTGGTGTTGTATCCCGTGGAAAGGTGGTCCTCGAAGCAGCCTTCTCCCCCTTTTGTCTTCCTTCCGCCGCGTATGTAATTAGCTGGTGATTATTTTGTGTGTTTTATAAAACACACACAGACGGGCGCGTGAGTACCGGATCTTTCGAGCAAACGAACCGCGAAATTGCTGTTGGCAAATGACGACGGATAAGAGAAGAACGCTTTGGGCGCTCCTCCAGTGTAATAAAAACCCCGTCAAGCCTCGTTGTGTATATGGATGGATTACTCTTCCCTTCTTTTTTACTCCATAGCTTTTCATCTCTCTTTGGCAGAACGCCAATTTGGCGTGTTCGCCACTGCCATGATTGTTCCCTTCGTGGAGTGAACTCGGTTCGGGCAAATTAAAACCCTCAATCAAAAAGTATTTTTGAAAGAAAACTATACGACAACACTATCTCTTTAACTAAAGTTATTTGATTTACCAATCGGTGGAAGGGTTAAATTTGTAGCAAAATTTTTAAGTACCGTAATTTGCCAAAAATCTCTCTTCTTAGTAACATTTTGCACGAAGAGTGAATCGGTGTTAACGACCAATATGAACTTGACAACTAATAGTTGAACTTTATTATTCAAAATTTGATTAATTCATCATATTAGTTCATGCAGTGTTACATAAATGGCTTATATGTGATATTATCCATTTTTACCCAACATGCATTTTCCTTCACAGCCATTTATTTAAATTCTACTTCAAAATAGTTTCGAAATAGGTTTTGCTGAAAAACCTTACCGAAATCGAGTGCATATCGATTGTGTTTCATATAGATCAAATTTTTCTTATGCTTCTTATGCAGGAAGATGTTTTTGTTCGGTACATTCATACAATAATGCTGTCGGGTTCCTAGGGGCGTTTATTTCTTTTTTGTTTTTTTTTGCTGTGCTTTTAATTTCTCATGGATACCATTCACGCCTTGAGGATTCCATTTGTCCAATCTATGTAAATGACAAGCGCAAAATCGAAATAGTGCTGGCTTGTAATACTTCAATGGTTTATGTATTTCGCTCGAAGTGATTATTTTCGTGAAGCTTATCACCGTGTTATGCCGTCCGTAAACCCAAACAACGAAAAGAAAGTAGTTTTTGTGAGCTTTTGCGGATGAAACTGTGCGTTGCAAAAAATTTCTGATCCAGCCAATGGATCGAGTTTTCCCGTTTCTCTCGTTTTGCTTCGGCATTTTGTCCATTATTTCACACAAAAATATTTTCATTCGAGTCGAGATTCGTGTTTTTTTCCTGCACGCTACAACTGCTGGAGTTACCCTGAAGCGAAAGTCCAGGACCATTCCTCGAGTCATTAATTGAGATTGCAGATGATTAGTGTTGGAGTATACGGTTCGTACTCGCCTCTGACAGGCAGGGTTTTTCCCCGCTCCTCTTTTTATCAAGTCTACAGTCCTTTTGCGTTGGCCTTATCGGCTGCCAATTGCTTTTTCCTTTCGCTATGTAGGAGTATCCGATGAATGACTGACCGTGGCTGAAAAATAGGCCTTGTACAGGCTTTTTGTTTTCATTTATCTTCCTTCTAGTTCTTGCTGCTTTCTCTTTCCCTCTATCGATAGTTTGATATAGGACGAAGGACACAAAAAGCTTTTTAGTTTTTGTCGGTCAATTTTTTGTTCGTTGGTATTATTTCCTGCTCTTTGACTCGTTTTTCCTTGTTGGCGACACTCCATGAAGCCGCGCCAGTGCGTCGACAGTCAACGAAAGATTTTCACTAGACCGAGTCCTTTTTACAGCTTTAGAGTGGGTTCCGTCCGGGGACCGGGAAGCTTGTTTGTGCGTGTGCCTTTCCTCCGACCTCTTCTGGGACCTCCGAAATACTATTTGAACGAAGTGAAACACGGTGTTACTGTGTCTCATGCACTGACGCTATTGCAAACACGTGGACGGACAGAAGAGTCAGGGTTGCATGTGACTGGCGCCTCAGGCCAGACGAGTTCAAAACAGAACCATCTATACTTCCTAACGCTAGGATCTCTTCGGTGTCAAAGTGCACGCGCCGGGCTGTCGTCGACGGCCGTTATCACTAATCTTTTGTACATTTTTTCCACCATCTGATTTCACGCACTATATTCCACAATATGTTTGCTCTAAACTTTACTTTTTTCTATTGCGGCGCATACGCAGTTGAAATTTGCCTAAACTAGGCGAACAAATTTCCTGGTAAGAATAAACCGTAAATACTTTTCGACCAGGTACAAACCAAGGTTTTTAGGGAAACATCTCGAACTTCTAACTTTTTCTACACTATTGACCCGTTTTGTTGGCCTTCAACAAAACACATCTTAAATTCTAACTCTCTGGACCTCTGGTTCGTCCAAAATATAGCATTTGACAGAACAGTGGCAATGGCACAATCCTCCATCAACACATCAAACAATGGCCAAACCACTCCACCATCAGTCAGGGTCAGGGTCTTTTAGATTGAAGTATACTTTTAGATTGAAGTTGTCAAATCTAACATGGGGAGAGCTGGAATGGAGTATCATTGGAAGAGAGGTGCGAAGTGATACAATCCCATCGTTGTACCTGATTGATGCAGTTTCGGTGCAATTTGGGACATTCCAAGCCCTATCCTAAACAGTTCACTACCCCGGATCCGAGTAAATCTAAATCTCGCGCACCGAAAAAAGTGCATCGTCGTCGTTGAGTGATAAATCCAAAGACACTCGAAACATTAAGAGTAATAATCTTCCCTTTCTCTCCGTATCTATTATTGTTGATTCTTTTCTGGAAATCACGGTCTCCTCTAATATTGAGAAGTGTTAAGCAGATTGATTTTTTTTTCCACGGAATGATGATGGATCTTCTTCATGCTGTTTTTAAGTTTGCTCGAGAAAGTTGGATCTTTCCTTACTAGACCCAACGGAAAATTGGTTGCATCCAAAGTCATAGTTCTTTTCATTTTTAATGTATTCAAAAAGTTTTCTAGGAAGAGTTTTTCTACCTTACCGTGAATACCCTCGTCGTTCGTACTTCATAAATCACGAACCTCTGGTGACACTACACACATTCCGGTTGTGTTTCTCATGTGCTATTTCCATTCTGCGGTTGATTTTTTATATTGAATGAAACAATTTGCAGCTTAAAAAATCTACAAAGGTCTACAAAAAAAAAAAAGATGTAGTCGAGGTCTTTTTGACAAGACACAGTTCCTGTGTTATAAGACAAGTTTGACAAGACACAGTTCCTGTGATCTTCACATAAGATGGAAAATGAACGACACTTGCTTCGTAAAGAGTCGCGACGAGTTCAAGAAATAAACTTAGAACGTCCTCTCCCACACAATCACGGATAGTTAGCTTTACTTGCTACTTTTTGGGCTAGATTGTGCCAACATTCCGTTAATCCAGCACGATGAAACGATAGGCCTCTTTTTATGGCGATAACAACCACCATAGTTTGAGGCTCGCGGGTTTTGGGTTGGAAAATCCAAAGGAACGCTCGATAGACAAGCTTTCTTGACCAAACGGAACATAGCAAGAGATACTTTCCTGTCTGACTGGTTACTTTCTTCGACAAAAAGAGAACATCAACTGTGATACGGGTCAGTGGTCTATTTATCACCGAAATGGAAATGTCTTGTTCCGAAAGGCTTAGAACGAAGTACACTTCAAAATATTGCCTACTTTCGAGAAACAGCAGCTCGTTGCTTTCGCTTTCCTCACGTTTATGCTTTATGCGAAAATATTCGCATGGGAAAAACTAAGGCCTTTGTTAAGGTACTAGAGAGAAGTTGATGCTGGCGAAAGGGAAAATAGAGAATTTGGTGCTTATCATCACACACCTTCACCAAGCAATAAAAATAGTTCGATAGCTCTAGGGATAACACTCGTCCGGCTAAAGGGAATATCGATGAAAATTGTGCGAACGACTCCCGTTGGCACCCAAAAGGGTTGGTGGTTATAACAATGTTTGTTTGTATTTCTGCTCCGGCCCAAGGAAGGGATTAGGAAAATCCCGTTTTATCTCATGGCATGTATCAACAATCCCTCATCACCTTCTTCTCTCTTAAAATGGTTCTTTGTTTCGATCAGATATAACACGCCAACAACTGTAACTGTTCGTGAGAAATTGATAAGCTTCTGGTGTGCAGTTTATATTTTTGAAGATCAGACAAAACTGTCGTTATCGGTTTGAAAATTGGGAAAACGAACGAAGGCTCAAGTCACAACACCTCAGGATTCTTTGCCATAGCGTATTTGAATAGGCATTTTTAAAGGGCTTTTTAAAAAATTGCACCTCAATAGAGTTGCTCACTACAGGAAAATGCTATTTTACATTCCGCTTAATGTTAGGTCCTCGCGGACGGGAAAGGTTTTCATGGTTGGAAAAAGTTTTCCCACTGAACGTCGAGTGTGAGATATGTTTATGGTAATTGCGTTTTCCATACCTCCCGCTACACAATCGCTATTTATTATAAACTCCACAAGATGCAGGCATTCTGTTGTCGATTTTCAGTCTTCTTAATCCTTGTCCCTCAGCAGATCTTTCCCTATCCGGAACGGGTTTTATTTATCCTTAGGCCGGGTCAGGGCATGACGCAATGGGAAAAGTGTGAAAGAATTTTCCGCTTTCTCAACCACCCTTAAAAAAAAAAAAGAAAACAGCCATCTGTGTTTCGTTCGTAGGATAACCGCGTCTCGTCCGTAAACGAAGAAATCGATGGGAACGGAAAAGTAGAGCACCTTCAATTGGGTGTCGGAATAAATGCCATCCACTTGATATTCTTTCTTGACTCATTTTACGCGTTGTCAGCCTTTTTTCCCAGTCTTTATCATTCTCTGACGCCACCATTCACTATTACACTTTGAGCCGCCAAACGTTTGAAGTCGTTTTGAACCAATTTAGTGAAATGCAAACATTCCTGGTCTTCCGTCGCATTCAGTTCCAAACAAAATGCTTGCATGCAACCACCCCTGCTCACCGCCTTCTCATCACCATCTCCATCATTAGCAGCATCATCATTGTGGGAATTAA
Organism: Anopheles ziemanni; assembly: GCF_943734765.1. Lineage (NCBI taxonomy): Eukaryota > Metazoa > Arthropoda > Insecta > Diptera > Culicidae > Anopheles > Anopheles ziemanni. Next base: position 43,656,015 of record NC_080705.1, read on the forward strand.
GTGGCATATTTTTGGTCGAAGCAATCATCTTTGAGCGCAAGATGTATGTGCAGCCCATGATTGTATTTGTCATACCATGAAACCAATTGAACAAGAGATTGTTTTTATGGTTCCATTCTTTCTTACCTCCTCTCTTTAAGAATCTAACATTATTTTACGAGAGCTCTTGTGTTTTGGAAAATCTGGTTTCCCGTTTGATGGATGGAAATAACGATTATTTCCTTCTCCCACTTTGTCACCTTGTTTCAAGGCTTAATCCTGGGAGTTTTATTTTTATTTTCATTCACTTGACGCTTCCCAAGCTTTACTCATGCCGAATATGTACGGGTGTATTGTTCGCTTAATCTTGTAAACATAAAATTGTCTTAAGATCATTTCTGTCCTCCGCCGACGGAAGTGGTGGCCGCTTGAAAGGAATGTTTCCGATGAAAATTAAAAAATTGACCAAGTAAACGTCGATTGGTCCGAAACGATGAAAATTGTTCTCTTCACACACAAATTTAGAGCAAAAAATGAAGTACCTTGTTACTATTCCTCCTGCTACAAATACCAATCTGAGAGAAGTTCCTATATGTTGTGTCTGGCAAGCGAAAGTGTTTGGTTTTATTTGAAGGAAATTGTCAATGACCATTTCGTTAATACACTTAATCTACGTCAATTGTTTGCTTAAGGTGAACATGGTTCATGTTGGTATATGACAGTCTGTCTGTGTACCAGTTTGTGCTTTTTTTATTTTGACCCTTGGTTTATAACTTCAATTCTAAGCTCGTCCGTCTAGTCCATCTGGTATATTAATTAAACAATCTTGTGTTGAGCAACATATGTAGCAAAGCTAGAGAAGGTTGCGGAACAAAAACTACGTAAACTTTGACGCAAACTAAAATATGAAAAGATCCAGCAGTTCTTCTTACGCCTGATTGTGTTCGCTTGATTGTGTTTCGTTTCGTGTTGAGGGAAGAACATACTCAAATCTTGCTTCATTGTTACAGCAGGCCCTTGATTGTCCTAGAATGTTCGTAGACACGTTCTTCCCATGTGTCCTTGCGTCCTCCGCTCACAGCTTCCTGATTGTGCATTACGTTCTTCGGACCTCGAATGAATGGTAGAAGGGTTTTTTTCCTCTCAAATACTTTCATCCTCCGTCCCTTTCTTCTTCCGTCGTTTGCATCGTAAATCAAACTTGTTGGGCGCCTCCTCTTTCATGGTGAAACGTGTCTGTACTTGGTGCTGAAAGTTAGTGGCAAAATATGCGTCCTCGCGGATTTTTTCTGCAAAATGCATCCTTGCGACATTTTGATAAAAAAATTAATCACCATGGAAGGGAGGACAAAAAGAGAAACAAATGGAATATGTATGGAGAAAGACTCTTTTTCCTAATAAAACGAAACCGACCGGAGAAAAAGTTATAGGGCCGCATCTTCACCCGAAAGGAACACGTACGCCACTAAAGAGTGTCGTGCCGTATAATTTGAAAGTGCAACTTTACAAGCAGCAGAAGTTATGGTCAGTTGCGATAAAATAGTAATTTTATAACCATAGTCACTCATCTTCATCAGCAGGAGGCGACCGTTGGGTTCTTGCAACTCCTGAAGCTGCTGCTGCTGGAAAGCTTGATGGAATGAAATATGTAATACGAAGAAATATCTCTTGGGTGGCATTAATGCATAAGCTAAAGGACGTGTCGCGAAGAAAAATAATGTTAAATGAACATAAAATTTTTCATTGTGATGACGGTCTTCAGGAAGCAGCCCGGTTTCTTACGAAATTAAGAACAATTCTGTCCTATAACCAGAAATGTGGATGTTGTTGAAGAGATGAGGTTGGTGTTGCGATGTGGGCGTTAGAGGAGTAAAACACGTTATCCTTAAGCGTCATCAGCGGAGGAGGTGGACTTCTGCTGGCGAAAGAAGGCAAAAGACACACTCCTCCGACATTAAGGGACTAAATGACGCTGTACTCGCACGATTTTGTTCCAGACCGAGAAGAAAATCCAAGAAATTAATGAAGTAGAAGAGAATCGTCGAAAGCACGATGTCGTCGGCTAACGAGGGGATAGTTACTTCTCACCGCAAGAAGAATGAAAAAGACAATCAAACGCCTAGCAGAAAACGGACACGAACCCGCAGCTGCAGATCCTCGCGAAGATGGTGGACGGATATTCTGCGAGGTTCTTGTCTTATGCTTTACCTTATGCCGTTGTACCATTCTGGTCTGTGCAACACGTCTGAAGTTGACCGAGGTAAATGGTTTGACGGTGGTGTCGCGCACCGCCACCCATCAGTTGCAGACAATCTTTTCCTGGGTTTCTTTTCTTCTGCCTTGTGGAATCGGCGCTGGTGTCGTGTTTAATCCTCTACTGACAATTTTCGGTTTTGTTCAGGAACTGCTGGCTTGTTGTACAGTATCAATATGGTCAATATGTAAATTACATGTACTCGCAACTATAAACGGATAGATAAACCGTTGATCCCGCTGCTTGATATATGTTGTGCATTTGATCCTGCGTTATTTCTCCTGAAACAATTGATATTTATTCTGACTCCACGCTTTTTGGGACCATGATTGTAGGTTTTGCTTAGTATTAAGGTTTCTTCCGCAGTATCCCGGTTTAAGTTGTTTCCTTCTATTTTGCGCGACTCGAGCAAATTTATATGCCGATATTAAGGCCTGCATTATTGAATTTTTGTGAGCTCAATTAGGGTTAAGTTGCTGATTTGCGGCTGTTCATACAACATAAAGTAAATAAGTTGGCGAGGTCCAGTGCTTGGCATTCTGGCTGATGCAAAAGAATATCCAGAACCGGCAGCCATATCGTTGACGGCAGGTTCTCGGTCTGTTTCAGCTCGTTCCGGCAGAGACCGGAAGAGGCAAACCCAAGTACTCTCTCTCATGAGTTTTGAAATCTGTTTTGTTCAGTTCACTCCACTGACTACCAGTCAGCCAATCTTATCTCTTAACAGCAGCACCAAGTGTCAAACAGCATCAACCGGCGTTATTATGACTCAAGGCACGCTGGTTTCGCTTTGGGGAATGTGTCCGAGAATCATCTGGTGTTCATTATTTTCCTGTCAACGCGTCCTTCCTTGAGCAATTCTTAGATACAGCAGTGTTGGTCGACGCACGGAGTTACATGGGCATCTAATTCCGGTGTCGCCGTGTTTCATTTACATGCATGTTGTTTCCATATGCAAATACACGCCCGCACTTGAGGGTAGGGCAAGAGTCGAAAGCGAGATGAAGCACCGTACCACCTGGCCCATGGACGCGTGTTAAAGCGTAAAAAGTAGGCGGGAAGTTTGCAGTTCGTCTGACTTCTGATGCATCTTTCCGTAGCAACGGCGAAATTTATAACTATATAACTATAACTATATGAAATATATTTTTCACGGTTTGGTACACATTCTTACCCGGAAACTCGTCTACTATTGCCACTGTGCATGGCTTCTCGGGAACGTCATAGAAAGGCATCCTCAGTCCTTACTGCCTCCTATTCTTTTCCTAATGGCAGCTGATGGTGTCGGTCCGCGCATGACTTGTGTGTCGCCTTTTGCTTCCTTGCACAATCCGGAATTCTCGTCGAGAACAGTTTTGTTCCGTCTTTCCAAGTTCCTTCCCTGAATAAACCAACCGTTTCAAAACAAACCGCCCGTAATTCACAATTCGTCGTCAACACACGACTTCCGGCAGTGCTCTGTTGAGCAGGGAAACGGTCTTGCTTTCATTCTCGTACTTCGTCCTTGCCGTTATCCTCGCAAGCAATCGCAAAAAGCAACTGGAACGGATTTTCATGAAGCATAAATAAAGTAAACGAAATAAGACAAACAAACAAATCCTGTCGCGCGCACCGAAGGGCAAACGAATTTCCTTCTTTGGGCAGATATTTTAAGCAAAGGCGAAGGCGGAGGTGAAAAACGGTTCACCTCGTCATGCGTCACAGGATAAAACTCTCCGAAGTCACCGATGATCATGTTTGTGTCGTTTTCATCCACCCGTGTTGATCCTTCCCAGAGGCAATTTGTGTTCGTAGGGTCGTCTTTAGTTTCGTCTTACGCACGAAAGCGGGACATGGTCGTCAATCGACACGATGGATCGATTTAGCTTGAGTGTTAAAGGATTCCTTTTCTTGGTACATTAAGGCAGTTGGTTGGAAAATGATGGTAGAGGCGTGCTTTTCAAGGATCCTTTTTGAGTTTTCCCACAAACAATCGATGATGTTAATTGTAGCACCAAATACATACGACTGTAAATCAATTATCTTGTTCTTCGTTTAAGTGTGTTGACCGTTTTTTTGTTTGATTCGTGTTTATTTGTGAGATTTTCAATTTGTTTCAACTCAGCTTTTAAATATGTCATTTAAATTAAAAAGAAAAATGAAAAGGGAAAATTTCAAAGTATGGCACGCGAGATCATCTTCTTCTTGGCGTAACGACCTTGTTGGTCATGCCTGCCCGTTAAGGGCCCACGAGACTTGCTTCCCTGTTGTACGTGGATAGTCAGTCGAGAACATAAATCTCATTAGTACAAGTTTAGCGCCCACAGACTTTCGGATAGAGTCATCTTAAAAAGGATATAAATTTGAAAACTAAAAACCGTTTTAAGCTTCCCCAATCTTCGTTTCCGCTTCGGGAGGGTTTGCTCTCCATTCCAGATGAAAAGCTACCCTGGTCTTTCATTCCTTTATAGTCTTCTGTGGGGCCAGCGCTATGTCTGCAACGAACTTCATGCTCTGTTGGCCTTTTCCGCCATTTGGCTTCCGTTTGCCCGAGGAGTTCACTCGATTTTGAATTCCAAATCTGCACGCTGGCTCCGTTTGCCCCTGTTTTCGATGATGCGGAAAAGCGCATGGATTTTGTACAAAAATTTGAGGCATACAACCATACAGTCAACGGAAAACAACCATACAGACAAAAAGTTGAGACACACACATACAACCAGAAATCTATTATCCAAGGCGTTGGAAGTCTTCCTACGTCCGGAATTTTGTTGAAGGTCACCACGAAGACGGTGATGTGTTTGAATCCTCACTTCTTTTTTGGGCGCTTCCCTAGCCTTCCTACTAGCATCTATTGAATGCGAGAAAGACGATTTTTTGGAAAAATGTTGCAGTAATTCATAAATCACTCAACAGAGAAGCGAACAGAAAACCCCTCCAGTCGCATAATCGGATTCCTTACAGGTACGAACCTTTTTCGAGATTTGGTCTTTTTCCGTTTCCGGTAACGTGTGAAGCAGCACAAACGTAACGAAATAGAAGATTAACTCCAATGCTGCGGGTGACAACCAGAAGACGAACGTGTCTTGTGAGACGAATTAAGCAATGCTTACTCTTCTAGGAGATGTCGTTCTTGCTTTGACATTTGGATTTTAGATCTCTCGGGGAGTCTTAATGAAAAAAAGCAGGATTCTACAGACTAACGAGGTCAGTGTTAGGCCCGGTCACATTAATTAGTCATTGGTCTTGACGCATACTCTGCCACTTCTTTATTTGGTACGTGTACACTGAAGGTTGAAGTACGTCTTTAAGGTTGTCTTGTCGGTGAAACGAAAAAGGATTTGGCAGCCTTGAGGACCTTTGTCGCAAGCAATATACCTCGTTCTAGAAATAAGTGGGGAATGCTCTAACTCGAACTTGTTTGTCCATGTCGAAGGCATTGATACTGAAAGTATTTTTGTTTTTTTTTATTTTGCAACAAGCTAGCCTCCTTCGTTTCAGTTCCCTTGGGAAGAAGACGTTGCAGCAGTGTAGCCTTCTGAACTATTTCTGTTTTTTTTTTATTGTCGTTTCAATAACCTTCCAATTCTCTCCTGGGCTGAAATCAGTCCACAAAAGGTGACAAAACGAAATACGACACCTACACAGTCACCTCCAATTTTTTGCACACGCCAACGTCTAAGACCCTCTCCTCATGTAGTAGGAAGGTCAGGAACCCGGCTGGGGTGCAGTTCCTAGCGTATCACCTTTCATGGATAGATGCATGGACTTGTGCACTCCAGCCTTTTGCTGCACAGTGAGCTCCTGCGTTCTCTGACGGTGTTTGTGTCATATGGCCAATGTGCCATGGAGCGCTCATGCTACTGGTGCTGCCGCATCATCTCGTACCTTGGGAGGCCAACCAAATATGTCTCGATTGAACGGCCAGATATCACGTAATACGATACAGAAGAACTCTCCGGAGTTCCACGAAGCTCTGCCGCCGGCATTAAGCCGATCATACCCGTCACCTTTTTTTTGGTTCTTCCTGAGGTGTTGCTGTTCACTTATTCAAACCCACTCCTGTGGCGCTTCCGCTTCTCATTGCACTGTCCCTGTTGGTCTTCTCACATGTCCATTTTTCACAGATTGAAGTATTTTTCCAGTCATACATAACCCGATTTGAGTTCGAGTATCGATTGGGATTGCTCTCCGTGCCAGTCGACACTCGTTTGCTTGTTTCGTTGTTACCTCGTCGTCGTCTTTATATCGTTAACGTCTTGGCGCAGCCTTCGTTTGATTTCCGGTTTTTAGTTTTATCCAGCCGCCACCTACTTCTGTTGGATGTTGTGTAGCTTCACACCTCGTCGTTCGTCGGTACTCATTCGGTGAGCGTCTTCGATGTATCGAACAGGACTATCCTACTGGTTTTCCGAAATCATGAACCGCACAGCAGATTTTGCATAATTGCGTAAAGGCAACGACGTACACCTTCGTTTTCGCAAAGACCTTTCGCAACAATGATACCAGCAAAGACCCTTCAAGATTCCTCCTCCATAATCGTCCTTCGCTTTGGGTTTCTGTTTTTCGAAGCCTGAATCACAATGGAAGACGAATTCATGATTGCTTGTATATTAACCCCTTCACAGTCTTACAGTGTTTTTTTTTTTATTTTTTGTGATTTTGATCAATACTGTGTTAAATTTGGTTCAATTTCATGCTACAAATACAAACATGTAGTAACGTCTTTTTGAAGCAGGTGCACTTAGAATTAACGTCGCACAACTAAAATAGAAACAAAATAGGCGACAAAACTGGGAAGGGGTTAATTTCTCAATTATTGGAATAAACAAAACATCGACCGACTGGGGAAATTTTCGGAAACAAGGGAAAAAGGGCATTCGAATGTAATTCTTTATCCTGTTTACGGGTGGCGTTCCAGAATTCCCCTTTGTGGCAGAATCGTTCGTTTGGTCCTGTTTATGTATCGTTTTATCATAAAAAATCTGCATTTTTTCAACGTGCTCCCATCGTTTTAGTTCTCCTCCTCGAATTTCGACTTCAAGCTAAGGAGACCCAAGAAGATGGGTTCAGGATGCTCCATTCGAAGATGTGCGCCCAAACTCGCCAAGTACTCCGGCAGAACCAAAATGTGGGATTTTTTTTTTATAAACAGTTTTTGTAAAACCTTCAAACTACTTTCAAAATAAACAAAAATACTTAATCTAAAATTTTCCATCAATAGTTGGAACTCATGTAGCATTCATGTTGAGCATTGGTTGTATTATAAATGACATATTTTTAGCTTATGACCCTTCCAGATTTTCAGACTTTTCTAGGCCTTAGTTAGTGATGGTGTATTGAATAACAATAAGGGTTAATCCCGTTCCAGAGTTTTTTAGGTCTCCAGGTAATGTTAATAACAATAAGGAGGTAGCTACATTGGATGGCTGTCACATTACCAATGGTAATTTACCATTCCATTGCACGGAAAGGAAAGACGGCTATGAGTCTTTTGCGTTTGAATAGTAACGAACGTATCCATTAAGAGTTAGGTTTACTGCGGTGGAGCTCAGGGTCGTGTGACCTCCACCTCTAAATTATCGACTTTGCTCAGGTTTATGCGGAAGCTTATCTGCTCAACATAATCAGAAACCTACTTTTCCGCCACATGAAAACATGGAGAACAATAGAAAAAAAGTACATTCCGCCGAAGGTGTGTTCGAAGCATACGAAATCCATCCATAAATGAAGCTACTGTGCACCAACCGTGTATAAAGAAGAAAGCGTTGATAGAGCTTCATTGTTGTTGTCATCTGTTCTTGTTATTTTATTCACTTATCTGCCGAGAAGAGAAACCGGTTGATAGCTCGAGGTGGTGAAAAGGTTTTACATTTTTCTTACTATTTGTGCTCCGTTGAGGTGAGTTCCATTATGGCTTACGATAACTTATGCCTGGTTCCATCAACGGGAAGGGTCAAAGCGTGCAATTTTCAAGTAAATAATTACCGTTGGTTGTTTTGTAAAGTCTCTGTTTGACATGCTGCTGCACCCAAGGCTTCAAGAAGAGATATTGAATTAGTGAATTGAGCAAAGGAAATTCGAAATACCCACAAACAAATCCGCACACTATCATTCATGATTACGACAACTGAATTTATAATGGAGAACCCAAGATCGTTTCGGGTATTGTTGAAAGACGTTATTCATTTCCTTTTTCCTTGGTTACACCATCAACAGCATAGTTCTCCTTCCTGTACGTACCCTACTTTTTGCGGTAATCTGCTCAGCTACTCCACGCTTTGGAAGCACTTCAACCTGTTTCGTGCTCGATACATTTTTAGTTGCCATCCTCAACGAAAAGGAAGAAAAAAGTGAGGGAAATCAAAACGAACGGCATTTTTTTTTTAACTGGGAGTTCGAAAGCAGTCATCTTCCTTCACGTGATGTTTGAGCGTAACCCTTTCTTCATCCAAACGATTTTCGATTTGCGGTTCACAGAAGAAACTGTCTTCATAAGGGAAGGGAAGCATAAACATGACGAACGCGATCGTACTGCGGGGAGCGTTAAATGCTGATGACTTGCACCGACCGATGAACCGGAGAAAATATAATGACATAATTGCATGCTAAATGGGCTTCAAATTGAAAATGCATCGAATCAATACAAATAAATGCTACCAGGTTGGAGGGGAGGGGAAGATCTGTGAAACCTTCAAGTGGGTTGTGTGCTGCCGAGCGTCATTCTTGGGACACGGTGGAAAAAAGCAGACCAAACAAAACGTAAACCCCATCCCATGTCGTAAGGCCGTAGACCGTGCGTTCTCTTCGCTCGTCAGCTTGCAAGAGATCTCGCGTCATTGACGATGTCTTTTCCAACATGGCTAACCATACGAACGACCGACCGGTCTTTTGAGCTTGTTAGTTTCCGTCGACGTCAGTGCGTGCGATCCTGTGATGAAAGGTTTTGTGAGTAATTGCGCACTAATCAACGGTTTGTCGGGTGGGTTGCCGACTTGTTCTGTTAGAGGTGAGAGGAAGCTCTAAAGGAAGGAGGGGCTTTCATCCCCTTCCGTTAACGTGTTTGAGGGGAGCAGAAACGCCATTCATCAAGATGCAGGCTGGTGACCTGCTTGAGCTATGAGATCTCATCTCTCCACTGCACCACCTTAGGCACGGTGTAGTTCTCCCCCTCAATGCACCAACAACATCCACGACCTCGAAGACGACGAAAACGATGAAGACGACGACGACGGCATGGTGGTCCAACGGTTCCATTAAATCATCTTCTCGCTCTGATGTTTGCGCGAGAATTGTGCAGGTTGTGAAAATGCCCGCTCAAGTGATTGGTGCCAGGCCGAAGAAAAGAAGATGCCGAGTCTTGACGATGGTTGAGCTGTTAAATCTTTTTTTAAGGATATACTCGATTCCGTTTGTTCGCCATCACAGGAGGATGGTTCGAGGCATCTGAAATGGGACTAGTGCAATTGTTACGTGTCCAAAATCGTCACATTTTTTTATTAATAAGCGGTTTCTCTGCCGCCGGTGCTCTAACTGTTCCAGCCTTCAGGAATTGTTCTCTTAGGAACTGTAATTTGAATTTTGGTGTGGCGCTTTTACTGACTCAGGAGAGGTTCCCAGACGCGAACCAAGCAAACAAAAAGTGTAGCAATCCGTAAGATGTTTAAATTATTCGCTAGGATCGGACCAAATGTCACCAAGTCCAGCTGTGGAAGTTGATACCAAGAATGCGTCAACCAATTATAATGCTAACACCGTGCATAAAATGCAGGATGCATTGTATCGAGACTTAATTACTCATGGATAACAAATCCTATCTGTTATCGTGCCAGGACTGTCTGCACACGAGGTTCTGTGCTCTCAAGTGTTGGTTGCTTCACACTCTGGTTAAATTGCTGGTTTGACTCAACAACGTCATCATACCTTTGGAGTAACCTGGTCAAAGGTCTGTTTTGTTCTTCTGTGTGTGTATGTGTGTATTAGGGGACTCTCGTACAGTTGTTTTGTTCTGCTTTTCTTGGAGGTCAGTTTACCGTTGGTTTCATTTTTATGTACGGTCGAATGAGTATGAAGAAAAATCATGATGGGACATATAGAATAACGTTGCGAAACCGGTTGACGCTGACGGTATCCATCCATCTAATTTGCTCAGTGTCATCAATGATTTACTGGAAATCCGTTCAATAGACCCAACACCACACCTACCTTCGTAGCTACAGTGGGTGTTTATAAACAACAGCTAAAACAACAGCTAATTCAGAGACGATATATTCGTTGGGCTTGGACGATCATTCTATTGTTGACTAGTCCTATCATTCAAGTATGCCGGTTGGTAGGTATTCTAACGTGTATCTGGTAGCTTTACTTGTCAGAAATTGGTGTGCAGTACTTTTGCATTAGCGTAGGTTGAAGGATAACATAAAGAATATGACATAGACAGACATACATCGTCGCCTTTCGGTCGTCGTCTGTTGCATCGCCAAACCCACGCTAATCACAACCTCTGCCACTATTTATGAAACGTCGTTGTACACGCGCCATCGCCTGTCTGATGATGGCAATAATTTTAGAAAGCCTTCCCCTTAAAACCCACGCCAATTTCTACACAAATGGACGGTTCGATATAGGAATGGAAAAAGCGTGTACCCTCATGTGTATAGCCATATAAATCTATTAACTATCGGTTTTATTTGGACGTTGGAACATCGCAAACTCTCCTCGCTTTTCCTTGGTTTAATGGGTCGTATTAATCATTCTTGAAATTTGCAATTCTCTTGCTCTGAATTGTGGCGTGTAAACTTGAGACTGTAGACTTAGAGACTGTAGACATCAAGACTAGCGGTACTTGGAGTTCATCTCTTCGGCCCTTAGGCCTGCTACGTTTGCTTATCCCTATTCACACCCCTACGAGCTTCTGATGACCTCAGTAAACCACAACCTTCGCCAGCGACGATGAATGGATGCAACTCCATACTGATTTTAGAGCAGTAGGCTCCACAACTTCCCACAGTAGCTCCGTCTTGCCGGACAAGCCCTCGGCAATGGTGGTGGCAGCGTTAATTGAAAGCCACCACCTTTCATCTGCATGCGCACGCGAGACGACGACGTTGATGGCTTTTTGATCGAAGTTGATAATTTCATGGTAGAGTGTTTTATTGAATATTGAGGTGTGGGTGTGCAAATTACTGGACATCTTGTGGATGTCATCTCTGACAAGCTGGTTGCTTTAACGACGTCCCGGGAGAGATTGCTCACCTCGAAATTACTGCAACTGATAAGCCATACAGTTGATTATAGCTTTAACGCACACAGGTGCTGATGCCTCAGGATTTCAAAGTTCATAGAATCAATCATACGATGTTGGAAGAACCATTACAGAGTAGCCAGGTGAACTTTAAAATGTTTCATGGACAGCAATCTTTGAGAAATTGATTAATGGTCGATTTTATTAGCGTTTCTCTTTTTTTTAGGGAAACATAACTAATTCTGATTTGTATCCAGAATTAAGTTCACCGGGTTGACGTTAGACGGTTATAAGAAGCATGCAATATTTTGTTTCTGCTTTCAATCATTCACTTTCCGATCTCTGATATTTTCACGTTTTCTACTCCCGCTGCGATTTCGAGTTCGATTAGAACGCATGTTCCAACGTGTGAGTGTGAGGTGAAGTTAAAAAAAACTACACCGTGTCAATGTCCTTTCTTGCCACAAACGCATCGAAGAATCGTGGCTGGTTGATCTGAGCTAGGATAACGTTACGACGAAAACAAAAAATTCGAAACCGAATCGCGCTCTTTTGGTTCTTTTCCTCCTTCCGTGTGTGCTTCTTGTGGATGATTGTGTTGGCCACCGCCAGGGAGTGAGCCCATCGGGCTCTGATCGAGTCCCGATACTCCCGGATGCTAACGAGGGTCAGCCATAATCGATTTTACGACGTTCATTATTTATCCAATTTTTGACAGCGCGCGGAGGCCGAAGATCTTCGATCTGACAATGTTTCGTCTCTTTCACCCTGATTGATCCGAAGATGGATGAAGCTGGCATGCATGTGCCCCAGGTTGTACGAGATGAGCATCTGAAAATGGCTTCCAACAGACGTAACCAAATCTGTTCGAACGCGGCCTCTTCCTCTTCTTTACCAGAACTATATTTGCTTTTTGGAAAGTACGAAAAGGATTCGATTTTTCTTATTTCTGTTCGACATTACAAATTAAAAATTGCTTTTCGACCTCTTTGACAAATTACTTCGGGGATGTACACAGTGTTTGCTACCGGTATGGGGATGTGTACCACGGTCTTCCATTTCGCTTTTTTCCTTCCAAAGAAGCCGGTTGAAGTTTAACTCTAACAAGGAATGATGAAAGACTTAAGGTTCCATCGATTGTTCTAGCAGCAGCGGGAAAGTTTTACCAATAATACGTAGGTACAAATCAACCAATTGGTAAACACCGACAAACGGAAACCAATGACCTCCGAAGAAGTCAGCCGCCATGGCAGACCGAATCTCCAACCAACATCACCTCTCTTAAAACTCTCTCGGCACTCAACCTCATCATTTTTCCTCCGCTTGTTGTGGTGGGTTGAAGTGATCCATCGAACGCTTAACAAGCTGTCAAAATGTTATGCCTTTTGTTGAATGTTGTGGTGGCGGCGGTAGGCTGAAAACGAGCGAAAAGAGTACACGAGCAACCGGGCCGTACACCGTTACACCACAACTTCGAACAACTTTCGGCCCAACGAGGGTAGCCATCTTCACTCAGGGAGAGGAGAAAGGCGGGGTTACCGTCACGTAAATTGTTGAAAGAAAGTATACTTCTTCTTTCATTATAATGAAGCGGAAAGATTGATGTAGTGCGCGAAGGGAACTCAATTCTCAGCAGTTTTTTCCGCTGTCTTTACACCGTGGAGTTTGAAGATTGGAGGTTGGGAGTATTCTGCTGTCGATGTATGTGTGCATACTAAACATAATGCTTCACGAAACTGTATTTACCTTCCAGCACACAACTATCTCTTGCCGCATATGAGGTGACGATGTTCCGTTTGGGTTCATATACAGTCTGCTGCAAGTAAAATCGGACACTCGAAAAATGAGAAGGTCTGCTGTCTTTCCGCAAGCCTACAGCATTCCCGGAACCGAATATTGACCTTCAACGTATACAATTCTTTTCGTTAACTCTTTCACTACGTAAGAAAAATGAAAACGAAATCAAAATCGATTGTTTTACTGAGATTCGGCACAAAATGTGCGCGAAGACCCGAAAAGCGGACACGCAAGTAAAATCGGACAGCTAGGTTTCTTTGCCGTTTGGCGCACTGCAAGTGACTTTAGGTCGTTCTAGTACCACAAATATGAGTTGGTCACTATTGTTCTTTGTAGTTGCAAGGTATACAACAAAATGAAGAAACAAAAATACTCAAATTTTACACAGAAGCAACAAACTTAAACTTGTTAGTATCAGATGTGCTTATGCCCAGATTATGATCAGTAAGATGATCCAAACATGAAGGGAAACTATTTACGAGGAAACCAGAATAGGATTGGATAATCTTGTGAAATGAAAGTTTGTTAATTTCATTACTGAAGCCCTGAGTTTAACGAGATCAATGAAGCATAACCCAGTAACCCACTTGGAAACGTGGGAAGAAGAGTTCTTAAAGTAAGAAATCAATGATTAAATGAAGAAAATTCATCATATATATTAACACAGTCAAAGGTATTAACCATTAGCTTTCATATCAATTAAAAAAATCTTGAAGTTTGGACATGATTGATCAATCATATGGTATCGTAACTCCGTCGAAGTTCCTGGGAAGCTGCATGTCATACACGGCATCATGAACAAGGTGTATTACATCAATATTTTCAAAATTAAGTCAAAACCTAGCACCTAATAACTAACATTTGAAGTAATATTTTGTATTCTATCAAGATTATAATCCAAAACACACATTGCTGGATACTAGATTATGGGTATTATTCAACTGCCCAAACTGCTCACTACCGCCATCCAATAACAATACACTTGTGGGTAACAAAGCACTTGTGGGAACTTATGGTGGTGGTTGTACGACTACAATCCAATTTAAAACTTGTTGTGATAATTGAAAGACGTAAACTAAAGAGTTTATGTAAAGAAAATTACAAAAAATAAGTTGGAAGCACGCCAAAACGGCTACAAGTTTTTTTTAGCTACAAGTGAAAACTTGAGAAAATGCTGAATTTCAAACACCTGTTTTGATTGATGATGCATAAAGTGAATTGTGTTAGAAACTTATGATAAAAAATCATTTTTAGCTAAATTTTAACAAAAAAATTTCAAATAATCCACAGTGAAATAATAACAATCTTTGTTTGCATTCTCGTCAGCTTATCGTTATTTTTTATGGGTTTTTTGTATGATAATTTTTGGTACCTATAAATCAAGTACAAAGAACAATAGTGGCCAACTAATAAATGTGCAGGTACAACGACATGCGACCACTTGAAGTGCACCAAACGGCAAAGAAACCTAGCTGTCCGATTTTACTTGCGTGTCCGCTTTTCGGGTCTTCGCGCATATTTTGAGTCGTATCTCAGTAAAACAATCGATTTTGATTTCGTTTTCAATTTACTTACATAGTGAAAGAGTTAATGAATAGAAATGTATACGTTAAAGGTCAATATTCGGTTCCGGGAATGCTGTAGGCTTGCGGAAAGACAGCAGACCGTCTCATTTTTCGAGCGTCCGATTTTACTTGCAGCAGACTGTAGTTGTGCAAGAACTCCACCATCACCGGACCAGGTTTTGTGCCAATACTCGGAGAGACAGGTTAATTCCTTCGCTACAATTGATCCTGTTCACAAATATCTATACTTATTGGCTACATCAATGATCATATTAGTAGTCAGTATTTTGTTTGAAAACTTCGATTGCTACTATTTCCAGTATCTTTTCCGTTAAATGAAAAGGATTTTTTGTTTGAAATTGGTTAATTGTTTAAAACAAATTCTATCATTATTCTTTGATCGAATTCGTTTAATCATATAACTTCTTTTTTTCAAAAGTTTTGCGAACAATTCAATCAATGCGAGGAAAACAACAAACGACGACAAGTGTTTTGATCGATGGTGTGAATTAATTTGTTCGTATTAAATTGATTTGCACTCCTATCAGACTCCAAACAGACCAGAAAAGCAATCAGTCAATCAAATTTCTTTCTCAAAATCAAAATCAGATAATCAAACAACTATCACTCCAACATTTTTCATAATGGCTGAAATGGAGAAAAAGCTTTATTGGGTGCATTTTTCCTGGCAGTGTGGTGGAAAAAATTCCAATAAAAAATTGCTGCTTTCATCAAAAGTGCGCTTTAATTGTTGAAAGCATAAAAGGACACCAAGAAGGGATCAATTTGTTAAAGCGGACCGTGCTAACAAAAAGTCAAGTCCAACAATTCTGATAGATATTTCTGCAACAAAAAACGCATCCAACCGCTTTCTATGCCAGAGCAATAATTTGAATGAACCCATTCTGTTTGCTCTATCAACACTTCACATCGGGATACATATTAAAACAAAGCGAAAAATAGAAAACAATTTTCTTCCATTGTATATTTTTCATTCTTTACTACCCTGGCTAATTTTGCCATTTGTGTTCATTTGGCATCCACTTCATTATTGTTTCTTTACCACACACACTGGCATTTATCGTCCCACGAGATGCAGAAATGCATCCAAATTTAAATAACACCGTTCATTCGGTAGCTAGTTTCGTACATTGATTTCTGGTTCTACTCTTTGAATTATAAAGTTATAAAATCTTCTATGGATGCCCTTAAACTGTTAAATTTCATATCCATCAACCATCAGATTCCCGATTTATTTGAGACAACAAATAGTATTACATTTCGTAGAACACATTAATAACAAAAGTGTAAACGACCCTTCCATCTTCTTATTGTTACACAAACCATTTAATTTGTGCAAAGTAACCTGTTCCTGATAACGACTGGTTGGATCTCTTCGCAAAAGAGGAGAGTTTTCTCCCATTGTACCTTTTTCGTCGCGGCTTCTATTTTCCTCGCTTACGAGGGCGTCGAACCAACACGGAAGGTGCTTGCGTGTACAAGACGATGATTTGATGACTTAATTGCTCACAGAACGCCTTCCTACCGTCGGTGGATGCTGTCTTACGGTGAATCATCTCCTCGTCGTTCCCTTTGTCAGGTAAACAACGCCAGCCCGCCCCAACTGCCGTAGGAGAGGGTTTATTGTGGATAACACTAATTTACTCGACTTCGAGAGTGTTGGTAGCTTCGGGGCACAATTAATGCTGCTACAAGTAGGAGCCCATTTCTCCCACAGCTTGCGATTGGGGATATGCCTTGGGTCGCCCAGATTTGAAACAGGTTGTATAGTGTCGCTTTTCTCAGTCGCTAGCGGCATTAATCTAACGTCTGGAAATGTATGTTTCTAGCATATTGACCTAATTAACATAAGCACCTACACCTCAATTGGTGAAACGGACGAATCGACGTGAGAAAATATGGATAGCTGTTCGAGATTAGGCGTTTCCGGGAGACTGTACCACTATTTACTAGAACCATCAGTATTTCTGTCGCAGGAAATTCTTTCCCAGAGATAGAGCGAACCTTTACTGGTTAAGTTAATTTCTGCCCAACCGAAACATGTACTCACATTCCTCACATTCCTCATAGTGATGATGGATGTGGTTTCTTACGAGCCCGTGAGTGAAACTGATTGATTTGGTGAAATGGTTTCTAGTTTGGACTTTCGGCTATTAAATGCAAGTGCAACCACGGAATTCCTCAAAGAGGCGTAGATTCCAAGTCTCGAAATTCAAATATCAATTCTACCGTCATAAGTACCGTACATTGCTACGTGTTCATCTGAATGCACTCATTTTCTTAATACTAGACTTAAATTCATCACCACGTAACGTTACATCTTCGTTTTTGCTTTTTTGTTTGCCTTTGATCGTAGTATTTGAACATTGAAACGTCCTCGATCAGACCAGCGACCAGGTTTCCGAAATTCATAGAGTACGCAACGACGCATGGCAAAACAAATAAACAGTAACTCCAGAAAGAAGAATGCCTTTGCACTTGCTGGTTTGCGGCTCTTCAAGTGAAGTTGAAATATTTTCTCGCTCCTATTCAAAATTCTTTCGACAAACACTGAGACTCCCATACAAATGATAGCTAGTGGGCGTCCAAACGAATATCTCAGGGAACCTTGGGTTGGTAAAGTGCAACTTGTGCGTTCCGTGGAGATTTAAGAGAGCTGCCTTGGGAGGTAGTGAAGAGAAAAATTATTTTACCAGGAGTGTCAAAGGTATCGCGGAAGACGTGTCTCTCGTAATCGAAGGCATTATGGAAATTTATGTCTTAAATTTATGACAGACGAGTGCACTTGGGACAGCATAAGGGAACAAAGATAACATGGAAGGAGCAGAGGAGATGTATTTCTTGAGAAAGTCACGGTACGACCGTTTTTAGAATATTAGATGTTCGTTGATCGTAGAAAATCACTTCTGCGTGTGGTTTATCTACTAGCTAGTGTCGAAAAAGAAAGTACTATGAGCGTTAGCAGCATATTCTGGAGTAGCTGTTGATGACTCCCGAGTATAATTCGTTCCTCTTTTTCCTGGATATTCAGCCGAGGAGGAAAACCAAAAACCTTACCACATTCGTTTACCATCAGATGTCACAACACTTGCTCTCCAGTGAAAACAATTTCGACCGCGTTGGAAAGCTACGCGAAGGTTGAAAAATCAACAAGTATTCCGATTCTCGATGGAAGCCGCTAGACTACCTCGAAGCGGTAGGAAAAATGAAGGATTTGTTTGGTGCGAATGAATTAATTAGCTGATGCACGATTTCCACATCCTCCCTTGGGCAAGATAACGCTGGATCTGTAAATTTGTGTTATTGAGCAACCAGTTTCTAGTAATTGGAGGTCCCCTAACCTCTAGTTACACTTCAACATGTGTATAGATCAGCAAACCGAATACCCTGCGAAGGAGAGAAAAAGACGACAAGCAATGCACCACACAGTGCGTAGTGTTACTTTTTGAATTGCGTTTTTGGTAATTGCTTCCAGATGCTTTTCTTTTCCATCGTATCTTCCGAAGAGAATGCCGGTTCCAGCTGCTGCAGTCAAGGAAAGTACGTTGGTCCAGTTTGTCTTGTCGCCGTAGGACGTCCACCGAGGAATGGTTTCTGGTTTCTCTCATTCTGCACGTCGGGTAAAAGTGAGGGCATGGGAAGATTTTACTTCTGAGACGTTCGAAATAATCATTCCTCTTTGGGTCAGCCAGAAACCAAACCGTGAATAATTGAGGTCACAGCAAGATTTATTAACTAAACGTGAAATGTTGTTTTCCTTCCAATGTTTGTGCAACATATTTTTAGTTTGACTTTTGGGGTTTTTCGGACAGGAAAATCAACTGCTAACCACGTGTTGTACATTGAAACCCAAATGAAATGTTTGTTTTCCTTGCACGGTGTTTCTCGAGTGCAAATAAGAAACTGATCGCCCAAGAATCATTTGGTAGTTCCATCCAAATCCCGCACAACAGCGCTCTTGACAGATTAATTAAACCTTCCACAATTGGGCAATCACGAACACGACGTTCCACAAGGTTGAACTTTTCCGAACCTGTGGGCGGGTTGTCTTGGACCGTTTGAAATGGATGGAGTGGTTCTTGAAAAATAGTCTCGTCTAATTTGCCGACATGATAAATCGAACCCATGTAGGAGTTCGTGCATTGCCCTGACATCTGCCAAAAATAGTTTACATGCCCATTATTAGCCACGGTTTATAACGGACCTTCAACATTCTACAATATAGAAAGAAAAAAAAATGAAAATAGTAAAACGCTTATCATTTTCAATTTCTACTATAATCTTGAACATTGGAATATTAAAAACAAGGTTTGCTTTCAGTTGAAGGATAATTTGCTTCTTTTTTCTTCTTTAATCTGAAACTACAGTTTCTTAATTGTTTCGTTACAACTATAAGCATATATCTTTTCGGTACAGGGTTAAATTGGGTCCCCGAAGAATACAGAAAACAGTCGCATAAGTGTAAGGAATGAAAACGAATCGGTTCTTCTAAATTATATTTAGCGGTATCGCCTCTTACCGGTTTACTTAACATGCTTTCGATCGTCTTTGTTCAAAGCATAGGCTTTATTCATTTTAAGAATTCTTCTAATCTACTCTCAAGCATCTCGAAAATATTGGGAAGGTTCGCTTTGGTTCGATTTTTTTTGTCTTTACATTGACCGGTGCCTGGTGCCCTTTTAACTGGGCCCGAGAGAATCGGACAGCAGGGTGACTTGACGCACGACTTTGAAAAAATTTCGTAAAACGCCGTGGTCGCACCCCATCGTATCCTAATCTGCTACACGTTTGTGTGTTTGCTGAAAAATAGAGACAAGAACTATCCAAAGGGGTTTTCCGTTGGATTTAGGGTGATTTTCTCCGCCTAAGATCCCAGATCCTCTCCACCAAGGGTCTGTTTTCCTCGGAGGAACGAACCTGGCAGAAAATCTTTGCTCGTGCATTTAAATAAATTATGTATCCGCATGATGATATTGTCCAGCTAAGGCACTGATTCGGGAACATTACCTCGTGCCTTTTTTCTCTTTGCTCGAATAGTAGATGTAAGCCGCTCCATAAAAAGTGATTAAGTCGAGGTTTGAATTGAGTATTCCTTGTTAGAGGCCGAGAGATGGCCGGCTTATTCTGTGGAATGGTGTTGGGTTTCGAGTAAAAGAAAACTAGAAACGAAAAGCGGACGAGGAAGGACACAAATCATTAAATTGGTTCGTGTTCTGATCTAAACGGTTTGATTAAAATGGGAAGAAAACATGATAGGGTACGAACTGTTGGGGAAGAAAAATGGCCAAACTATAGGCGGGGAGTGATCCACCTGGGGAAAGACGTCATCGCGGAGCATAGATGTTTCGCTTTGGCGGTTTTGCATCGTTCTTCCACGGTGTGCTAAAGATTGTTTATTCAGGCTCAAAACAAATCCTTTCGTTAAGACCACAATGCCTTTCCAATAGCGACCGCAGGAAGGTCTTGCGTTTTAATCGAAATTGAAATTGCGCTTCAAAATCAAGTATTTTTCATTGAAGAAGTATCTTTGAAGTTTTAACCACTGAAATGTGATTTATAAAATAAATACCATCCTTGGTCTTCCTTCAGATACATTTGAGTAGCTCTCCGTGATATGTTTACCTTATGGTAAAAAAAAATAAATCACTTTCTCTTGATCTGTATACTAACAAATTAATAAATGTTTGTTTTTTCCTTCGTCCACCATAGAAACCAAGTTTTCGAACTTGATTGATTGATTTCCACGATAGATTCCCGGGCCATTGTGGCCGAAAGAAGGACGGCCTCGGTGAAAGTTAAAACTAATTTTATTCCATTTCTGTGTTGCACTGGGAAAAAGAACTTTAATTTCACTATCGGTGTCATGTTTCCCTATCTCCATTATTCAGAGAATACGATCGAAAAACGATTTATAAACAAAAACTAGAACTGAAATAACAAAAGAAGAGTTACAAAATTGTGAAAATCATTAAAACGGTATGATCGCAAAGCGTTGACGATTGACAAAAGGCAACATTAATCTTTTTCCATCGCATTCCCTTACATCCTACCGTCCATCCTTTCATTGCCGGCTTTAATGATATCGAACGTGTTCGTTGTCATTTATCTTATAATTACAAGGAATTAATTAGCCAATCACCATTTCACAACCCTCGCCACCCTATCTTCCTTTGCCCTTGACACCAATCCCTTCGAACGCATAGGAGCAGAACCAGGCAGGGCTTCGCTTTGTTGACTGAATGCATAATTATTTGATTTTCATTTTTAAAGTATTTTCCAGTTGATTACGAGGAGAGTATCGAAAAAAAAACGAAAGCAGACTGGAGTGTCGGGTTGACTTTCAAAGTTTACGCCTCGCTGGAGCTGGAGCCCACTCGCGGGCTAGAATGGCAAGCCGCCTAAGTAATGTCACTTCCCTTCAACGCCGGGAAAAGGCGTGTTCCGATCGCTTAACGCGAGAAGAAGGCCAGCTAATTAAATTAACGCCCACGGATCCTTACGCCACGATCGCCACCCGAGCAAGCAGTAGCAATACCACCACATATTAGCATAAAAGGTCGGGTGTGTACGGTTGTGTCCCCCTTTGTGATTTCTTTAATGAATCATAAGAAAATCGGCCTGGAATTTGAAGACATATGCGTGTCCATCAGAAAACCGCATGAAAATGAGGACATTTCTAGGCGGAAAAATGGAATGACATAGGCTGAAAAACCTAATGAGGTTTTCTTTTTATTATTTTTACGCCAACTTTCTTTCAAGACCAATTGAAGGCAAGGCGGTGTGACGTTGTTCATAGTGCCGAAGTTTTTAATGGCATTTATGCACATAAAATTGTCGCTAAAACCGTGTGTGGAATATGCGGACAACAGGAATCATTAATAAGGCAGCCTGCTGAGAACTTACCCCCTTCGACCCCGAACCCAGCGGACCGGAACATCGTCTAACCCTATGGTTCGCTACCGTGTAGAGATTGTGTCTGTTTTGCGCCGGCAGCGCTTCCTCGTTTACGGTAGTAGTACCCGAAAGAAAGTGTGAACCACCGTCAGGTTCCGTTCGCCTCTGCGAAAACTTAAATAACTTAGTTTGGGGTATGGAAAAGCTCACTGCTTTCCTTTCCATTGATTTTCTGGATCTATCGCTAAATACATTCAGCCGGGGAATGTCGTGGTGTGGAACAGAGAGGAGATGATTGTCATCCATGTCGCCGTCGTTGTTATGTAGGTGTATCTAGGTCCAGCGTGATGCGAATACGCTGTGAAATGATTTTGTCATCCGCGGGATGGTCGGACTTGCTGGTTAGTGGCTCAAAAGCATTCACTCGTTCGATTTACTCCATTTAACTTTACGGTTACGGTTCCTGCAGTCCTTTCTGGTGGCGTCATCCAATCATTGTCGGCACAACCGTACTGGCTTCGATTGTTTTCTGTTCTATCTTCCACCGCGAGCTTTGGGCTCATTGGAATATGCCTTCGTTGCTGCCAACTGCTCAGAATGAAGCTTTTCGGTTGCAATGAATTTACGGCACAAATCGGACAAGCAACATATTCACAGCACTTAATGACGAAATAAACTGTTACGAGCGGGTACGTTCTGTGGGTTTTTGTAAATATCGATGACATAAATTTGACATTCTAATCGCATTCTTGGTGATAGAAAATTAAAGAACAGGAGTGCATGTTCCATGAAATGTAAAATAATTATTTTGTTAACTATATAAAACTATCGAAATACTCTTCTACTTGGTTTTGCAATGTTTTTAATTCAGTGATCTGATCTTTTACATCCATTCTAAACGTTTCTCTTGTAATTTTTGAGTTGTTTCATTTGTCGATCATTCTACCAAGTACTATTTCATTTAACTCTCCAACAGCAGGATCGCAGCTTTTCTTCAACATCTATTTACAGTTTTAAGAACGACCCATATTCCTGCGTATCACATTCAATCGAACATTTGTATTGAGCTGAGAAAATCCATGATGAATCCTTGAAGTTTTTCCTTCTTCAAATATCCGTTCCGACGAGATTCCTTATTCAAGCCCATCGAAAGTTGTAAATTAGATGCATTGCAGTGTGGTAGAAATTAAAAAAGAAGTTTCTGTCTTAAAAAATCATCGGCACGAGTGAATTCCCATTTCTTACAATTGCTTTTGTTTGTTTCATTATCTTTACAGGTAAACCTCTTCATAACATCAACAAAGAGCAGCGTTTATCAGGCGCTGCACTGATAAACCCTTCTTCACCATCTTCAAAGTCGTGATTAGATTACAAAGTTAAGGCACTCCATAAATATTATTTCTGCCTCGCGGAAGGTGATTAGGTAACAAAAAATCCTTCTATTAATCACTTGTCGCTATACCTGGTGAACGTTAAGCATAGTTACTAACATTCTCTTTGAGACAAACTTCTCATCGGCTTTTTACAAGACTGTTCCTTTTGGTAGAAAAACGTAGAATTGTAACACCTACGATAAGTTCTTCTTTGTTCTTATGCACTTGCTAAGGCTTCCTCAATATGCGTTCTTGCTTTCAAAGTTTTTCGACCTATCCATCAATGTTCGGGAGTGAAGGAGAATGTTTGATAGAGCACAAAAATTGAGCTTTTTCGAATTTCTACACGGACTTAAACAACTAGCCTAAGGGAAGGAGAAGTATTTTGTGTTTTGTTTTAAACATGTCTGAGTGCCCGTGACCTCTTTCAATCCTTCTCGCACCGGGGCTTACGGTTTTCCTATTCGGCGCATTCCCGGTTCGGGTTAAAGTAATTAGAATACTTGGAAAAAGCTTAATGACACTAATTACCCACACTCCGAATAGGGATCCTGGTGCTGCTTCTCATGTCGTCCCCTTTCACTGTGTGTAAACTGATCGCAAAAAACTTCCTGCTTTTCCTTGCCTCGTGAAAAGCACCCCAGAAGCAATTGCAGTTGCTGGTGGAAGTTTCTCTTCAGCAGACATCATTACTGTTAAATATGCTTGCTCCTTATGTTGGGGAGGGGTTTCATTCGGAACGATCAATTCTCCTTCAAAGGGCGGCATTCTCTATTGCTTCGCAAGTCCAGAGTTATACGTTCCTCGAACATTCATTTGTGTAGGGCTTCATCCGAAGGCGTTAGATAAATGATTACCGGATCGCCAGAAGTTGAACCCAACACAGTTAGTCTTTTCGATATTATTTGTACAAACACATCTGTGGCCTGCGGGAGAAGTGCTTCAAGTGAAGAAAACGAAGGATTCCAAAGCGAACGATGATACGTCGCTCCATACACTTAATCTGGACATGCGTGTGTTTGTCAGTGTGCTTGGGGTGGCCTGAATAGTTTTAGGGCCTGTCTGTTTCTTGATGTACGCCCGAATGCGCCCTCATCGTGGATGTTGGTGTGATGGCCTGCTCGTAATTGTTGAAGCTCGGGTAAAACACTGGTGATGGAAAGTCAAACAGGAGGCAGCCAAACAAACAAACAAACAATAGAAATTCATTACGAATTTCCTCATTTCCTCACTATGCCATGGGTAACAATTAGCGGAGCGCGCTCGCGTTCTTTTTTGAGTCAAAATAGAAGCCGTCTCCCGAAAATAGAAGCCAGTTACATCCCAATACACATTCACGTGAAAAGCCAAGGAGCCAATGTAGATTGTATAAACACCAAATGGGGCCATCTTGGGGAGGAAGGAAATTATGTTGGTGGGTACCATCGCTCTGCTTCCGTTTCCGGAAACACAACCCACACACACACTTGCACACACTTGATGGAACTAGAGGCAACACTTTAAACTGACTCGTTGAACATAGGGAGAAGGATCTTTATGATGAGGAATATCTTTCTTCATCGAACCTTTCCCTCAGCCCTGGAGAAAAACGACGTAATATCCTTCTTTTCGTTTGTTATTGAATTTTCATTTTGATTGACAGCGGGAACTTATTTATTTATATTGTAAACTGTTTAAAAAGCAGAGTTACATTTCTACTCATTCTTAATTCGATAAAATTAATATAAATCTTTCAATAAAATATGCCCTGTAAAAAATTTCAAACCCTTTTTCTTGATTTTTCCCACCGCCCAAAATCCGTTGAGCCTTCAATAAATAGAAAGCTGTCCCGTGCGTCCCATTTTTAGATTATGCCGCTGCCCTGTAGCGTATTGCCAAGTGCGTTCCTCTCAGGGGACTTTGAATCAAACGTTTCTGCAACTTTCCCAGCACCATCCGCAAAAGGGGTTGGAAAACATTCGTATTCTTCTCTTCGTATAGAAACACCAGTCGAACACAGGACGGTATGTGTGAAAAATCATCTAAACCCGCCGCACTAAATGGTACATCGTCTCGTCACAGTGGATGGTGGTCTTTTCCCTTCATTTTATGGTAGAGATACTTCATCGGTAATGGTGGTAGTTGCTCGCACTCACGTCCGCGTGTTTACATTTGGTGCGTATCGGTCACGTGCGAACGCAAACCAGACATACGCGAGTACGCCCCTCTCATTACACAACCCGATAAAAAGAGGGAAGGAAAGCATGATGCACTTCTCGCTGCAAGCTGCACCAACGGTTCCTTCCACTTGCACCATCCTTCCCTCTTACGCACGGCATTCCATAGAATACGCAAGGGATTACGAAAGTAATATGTGCGGCGTGTTTTCTGAATGTGAAATTAATCACCGACCGCCACCACCACCACCATTGTGTCGAGCTAGCGAAACGTAAAAAAACCCTCAACCATCAGCGATCCTTTTACCGGATATAAGCGTCACATGCCGCACACAATAACGGTCATAAATTTCGCAACCTTACCCGCCGCCATGCCGCCGCTCTGTTGTGTACAAACAAAAATGTTATACGCGTGTGCGACCTTCCACAATAGGCTGCCGTCCTTTTTTAACTACTATTTTCATTTAGAATTCGCCCTGGAAAAATAAACTTTAACTTAACGGGCCCCGTAATTGCACAATCACACTATTGAGCATTTACCGGGCGAAGAACCAAGAGGGTGCATGAAAACGGCGTTCAGGGCGAGGAAAAGAGGAAAAGAGGTAATCAGTATGCAGAGTCAAAATTTTAACTGCGATCTTTATCGAAATCGTTAGTGTATGACAATGATGTCAACGGTTGCCAATCAGTAGCGCCAAAATTCACACATTTAAATACAAACCAGAATACAAAGTCAGAAGGTCATGAAAAAGGAGAATCGAAGCGTTCCACAAATTTTGCAGAACGATAAACGCAGAGGCCAATACAAACAAATTTATTTTTTCTTTCCAACTGCAGTTGCATCGACGGCAATTAGGTTAAACCCGCGGTCATATAGGAAAGAAACCAACATCTTCCTCTACTGTTCATCGTAAATTGTACAATAAAACTGTTCCAGTAAAGTGTCCATACTTATTTCCTTGTACGCATTTTTTCCAGGAGGATGCTGTACAGTTTTTCTTCAAACGCGAAAGATGGCCCGTTGCTATATTTCTGCGGGGTGTTGCGGGGCAGACATGACCATTCACCGACGAGGGTCATAAAGGTGGCGTCGAACTTCTTTCCCTGAAGTTCCCAGACGCCACAGTGTCAACGGTTTCAAAATTTGTAATTGGCCAGTCCGGGTCCATCGGTCCACTCTTCAATCCTCTTTGGTTCTAGTTTTCTGATTTTATGTTGTTGTTTTTCAATCCAGAAGCCAGTTGCGGTACACCCTTCCTGCCCACATTTATGTGCCTCTCCGGTGTTTGTGTCGTTAAGGATCATAAACCCGTCCCGAAGTATATGGTACTCGTTTATAATATTAAGACCGTGATTTAAAGCGCTGTCACAGGAGGTGAAACAGTTCGAGTAATATCTGACAACTCAAATATACGGTACCAATGTATACACCACCATGTCGTTTCTTTTCCACATCGTTTTACCTTTTTTTGTTGCTTCCAGCAGGTACAACCATCGTCAACATGAAATGCATGGCAAAACAATAGTTTACAATGACCGGATCCATGCTAGGGCACACGGTGCGGATTTTAAGAGAAATTGATGAAGCAATTTTTTTTTACACTCCTGATGGAAGTTTTGCTGTTTCATTCTAATTTATCTATTTGATTTATATAACCCATTTTGATGTTAATAGTTCATTACTCTAGAGTTCGTGAGTTTATCCGCATCAAAGCTACACTTTTGGTTCGTTTACATCTTTAGCATGTTGGTCCTCCTCTGCTTGATAATCTCACGGACGATAAATTCATCACTGCGTTTTGTGCATACTTTGCCGCTACCATGCTAAATTATTGTCCATGCACATCCAGCCAAGTTAGCTCCCTGAGTAGCGAAACAAACTAAAATTAAACGCATTGGTGCAGCTAAAGCCACCTAGGCTACATTTAATTAGAAATTGCTTCACACGTGTGTCCGTTTATTAGATTTTCTGTTCCTACCCAAAGTTGGGCGACTGGGTAATTCGCGTATGTTGCTTCATAGAATCCATTTCACGTAGTGCTGCTCTGGCCTCTATATCTGCATTTAATGCGATCCTGCTGTAGGTTTATTATCCCCAACCACATGACTCGATAGACTTAGTTTTTGAATAGTGTGGTCACTAAAATGTCCCCTCCCTACCATTTGACGTATAACAGAGCAAATAGCTTCAGAGCCACAACCGGAAAGCTATCTTTAAAATCTCAGCCGTCTCCTGGTGGTGTTGCACGTCTAAACTCGTCGCGTCATGCCTTGCGGTGGCTTCTCTGGCAATACCTGGACGCTCCCTGGATGGTGAATTTCTGTGCCACATTGGGGGTGATATGGATTGCAGCCAAGCGCCATAAATAACCACACTACTATTAATAACTTTACTTATTGTATGAGCACTACCGCACAACCGGAAACGTATGTGTTTGCAACGGTATGGTGGCTTCAAACACACCATCCTAGAATCTCTAAACTTCCTAGTCTATTGCAAATTTTTAGGAAACAAACTAAAAACATAGTTCAGAAAGGGACACAATTATTCACAGTGGGGATTCGTATTGCCAAGAAAGCTCCACCGGAAGCGAACAGAGGCGGCCGTATACACACCAGGACACACCAGGACTTTTATCTTTTTCTGCAAACAACTCCTCACGAAAAATGGGCAACCGCAAGCACTTTATGATCGTGAAGTCCAGATGGTATTGGAGGGCCTGGGGGAGAGCTTGGCTCATGTTCCACACCTAAATGAGGACTCTCCGACTTCGACACAATCGTACAAGACTTTGGAGCGCCTGAAAAAGGACGAAATGTTGCTGCTAGGAGAGAACAACTGCCAGACGGTGCTGCGAGTTTTGGAAACAACTGCATCCCATAAAGTGCCTGTCTACTGGTTGTGGCTAGTTGGTCGATTGTTTTCGGATGGGCCTCGCAACGTAGCTGTCCGTTTTGTAAGCTTATCGAGTGCAAGTAAGGGAGAAAATAAGCATAGTAGTTGAGGTGAGGAGTAGGGCTAAGCAGTAGTTTGAAATTCGTTCGGTCCCGTTTACTATTGCCCAATCTTTGGACAAAAATGGCGCGAATGTCGCCCTCTGCTCGGAGGTATGCTCACGGTTTCCAACGTCCAACGACAGTTTTATTTATTCGATCTTCCTTCTGGAGAGGAAAACCCGATAAAAAAAGAGAAAACAGAGCGAGAAACGTGAAAGTATTATAAATATTTGAAAAAGACTTGATTGCACTGAATGATAGAGAGGTGTACGTCCTTTTGCGATGCCATCTCCGTTTCTGTCCTGGGGTTTCCTTGGACAACATTTCCCTTTTTTAAGCCTCACAAAATTCGAACGAACGAAACAGTTCAAACGCGCGAACCGTTTTTCATGATCAACTACAAGCAACTTGGTCAGATAGTAGAGCATAAACTGCCCGAAAGTGAAAATGTGGTTGTGGAAAAGAGTCACGATTTTTGCGCGAGTGAAAAGCGAAGAAAACTAATTTGAAATAAATCACGTTTTTCCGAAGCATTTTGCAACGCGGCCGGTGGATGGTTGGAGGTCCATGGTCGACTGTGTCCCTCCAGGATAGGATGCTGAAAGCAATGAAGAAAACAAAAATGAGACACCAGAGGCAACCGAATAGGAAGGAATATATTTGTTTGCTAAAAATACGAACCAGCAAAAATGAAGGGTTTTTTTCAGTCTTTTGGGAGGTTACCGTTAAACTTCGCCTCCTCAATTGAAAATCGTAGCCAAACATCTTTTCCTTGAAGCCTTTGGTAAAGCTGATAAGAAGAGAAAAAAGCGCAGTTTGTGACTCCACCCTAGAGCTCTTTTAAGGTGGTTATCTTCTCTGCCAGCCCGCGGACAGAAACAATTTTGCCCATTTGGTGGTAGCGTGGAGTAGCCAACTAAAGTTTACAATATTTATGGCTACTACATACCATCAACCACCACCTTCACGGCGGAGACCAAGATGACGATGATGAAAAGAAGAACATGATCGGTACCGGGTGCGAAGCAGTATAGGCGTACGTTCTCCTCCACAAGATGTTTGAAGAGAGAAGATCCAGCACAGCAGCCGTTTTCCAAATAATAGTAAGTAAAAGAAAAGTCTCGTGATCTCCACTTTGATGAATGCAGATGTTTGCACAAGATGGTAAGAAATATGATATGTTCACCGCGGTAAACGTTGGTGCGAAGCTTGAGGTAAGCCAAACTAACCGCGACGAACAAGATGAATGAAAAAGCAAAGAGAATGAAGCAAACATGGGAATGAGAAAGAAATGGGAATAAAAGAGAATTTAAAACACTAACTCTTCCACTCTTCTGCTCTCCAATTGATTCTAAGTAAACAATAACCTCTAAATATACCAGCAAGAACTGCTAAGAAGGACTTCGAGGACAACAGTTCGGTTTAGAATGCCGTAATTGCATACCAGACCTTAAAATCGACCTCAGACGTTGAGCTTCTTCATGATTTCAAAGTGGGCTTTTCTCTGGAGATTTTAAAAATGACGAGTTAGCAAATTTTTACTTCCAAACGAGACCGGAAGAAATAAACGATCTTACATAACGAGCGTAAAATATTTAACGATCTCCGAACTCCGTTCCGATCAGGCCGATTTTCTTTCGGCTCTTGTTCAAGTTGCTACTGTTTTTCATTCATGCGATTTTCCTCTGCTCATGATTCTCGGACAGGTGAGCCTGCCTCCCTTGATGAAAGTCTACACTCTTTGTTCCTTACCACGTCCAAATAGTGCTGAAAACCGCCTCCTCAAACAGAAGCTTCGAAACAGAAGAATTGATCCAAAGAAGAGTTTGCTTCCGCTAATTACAGCACAGCATAAATCGACCATAATCCGTACCTAACAAGTCGTAACGACCCCCATAGCGTTCCTCACGAATATGAAGTGTGTGGAAACTTAAGGAGACAATCAAAAAAGAAAATGAACCAGAGGGGAACACCCTGTCGGAAGCACGGAAAGAAAGTTCAATGCAGGCATCGACCACATGACTGAAGAAAGAGGAAAAGAGAATTTGCTTTCTTTCTCGTCTTCGTTCAATTTTTGCTGTGGAAATCCTCGTGGGTCCCTACTTTTCTTCTTCGCTACTTTTCCTTTGACATCTCTGTACTCTCCGCTACTATGGTCTTCAAATCCTCACCGCTACCCCCGAAAAAGTCTAGGTACCCAATCATGTGTAATTACTATCATTTTCACTCGGTTCATGCGTTCTTTCATCCGAAAAGCAGACTCCGCGAGACTCTGCGACTCTTCAACTCTTCCACGTTCGAGCAACGCGCCGTTTGGTCATAATTCTGAACACAAAGGCACATAACAGAAATAAAACCAAAACAAGAGAAAGAAACGCGGTTGCGATGCAAGGAACAAATCAAGCAAACGAAATGATCTGTAATCATATCATTAGACAGAATTATTCAAAACAAGTCTAAACTCCGATGAGTTCGAGGGGATCCAAATACTAGCTCCCACGAAGAAGAAAAATCTGAGGCGCAACGAAACGCGTCTACCGGCTCAATTATCCTCCTAGATCTTCGAGAAAACAAGTCAAAGTCAGGAGGGGGTTCTTCTTAGGCTGGGACATGAACTTCAATTGGATTGATTTGCCCTGCGAACAAGAAAATATCTCTAGAGGCTGAGGCTGTTAGAAAGGGTGAAGACTGTAAACTGCCAGCCATAGAGACCCGGAGGTTTTCGAACTTCTTAGCCAGCCTGAGCTAACGGGGCGTGGTTGCCGGATCATGATGATTGTATGAAAATTCAAGATCGCTCTGTGGGAAAAGGTGGCGGCGCCCTTATAGACAATTGGTCGTCGACTGCAAAACTTGACGGACTTGAATTTTGCGCCGTGAGGTTTAGTAGTTACAATTGTTTATCCGTGAAAGCGCATAGCGTGCAAGATGAATTTCCCAAGGAGGTTAAAGTCAATGATCAAAACATAATAGCATCTCCATGCGATGAATGCTGTCTTGCTCCGGATTTTACAGTCGAATATAGTAGCATCTATTAGATCGGTGAACAGCGTGAAAACGTTAAACCAAAATATTTACATTCTCTCGCGTGCGCTGTTGGCAATGCCGATTCATCTTAGACACAATGGATTTGCTGCCGCGCCCCTTCGGTTGGATCGATTCTTTGGGAATACTTTTCGCTGCGGATCACTTCTCTGGTTTTGCAAACGTTGACAGACTTTGTTCGTTATTCCTCGAATTTGATTCATCAAAAATGTATTCAGTTTTAACACTTTCGTCCCTGTTGGAAACGTTGGTGGTCTTAAAAATAAACATCTTTAAGTCAGCCTATCATGCACCAGAATCTTCGTGCCACGATTCGGTGAAACTGGTTGGTTATCGATCGGATGCGATCGGATTCATCGTGAGTTCTTGGGATTTTGCTTTTTAGCAGTTTATACGGAATAGGAAATTGAGATACACAAATGCAACTGTTTACATATTGATTAAAACACTCCATTTTGAATGGACCCATGGGATATTAAGATAGAGTTGTTCATTATCGTTTAGCGAAAATCGTCAAAGCTAACCTAACGTGTAACCTGATCTCTGCGCGAGTTTGTATCATCTTTGTATTGATCTTTTCTTAAATGTTCACCATTAATACTCACAGTAGCCATCGGAGTTGTCACATAGATATCCAATGATCGCGTAGCAGTAAAATATGACAACTTTGCGTTCTGGCTTACGAAGATCTGAAAGCCTCAAGTTGCAGCCAGAATTGGCAGCAAATCCGAATGACACCTCAGGTTGCGCATGATCGAAAATTTGTTTAACGAAAATTTATCGCCTTCGAATGTAAAATTAATTGACACGCTTCCATCCGGTTTCTCCTACATTTCGACAACCCCCAACCCGCTAGTTTAATGCTATCCATAGTGAGGTTTACGTTTTCTTTTCTACAGGTTCCGCTTGGCTCGAACTTCATTCCAGACTCTGGTTTTTTTTTGTGGTCCAACTAAAGCGCCCTGGTGTTGCGTGTATCTAACGGTCGCGATCAATAACCAGTCGCTCGCTCGTGGTTGGCGTTGTAGTCCAATTTCCTGTGTTGCATGGCAGCAAACGTCCACAGGGGCTTAGGAAATCAGCCTTTAAAATATGGGTTCACATTTTACGACTTTTTTATTTTTTTCTCCGAACTTTTGTTTTCTTTTTGTTCGAAGCGGCGAAGAGCGTTGACTGAAGTTGAGCTTCATAGTCGGACAGGAAATTTGAATAGTCTCATCGTTACAGATGATCGTCTGTTTTCGCCACAGGCTGTTTTAAATCTATTGGTTAGATATTTATATACATAGAGAAAAACGTCCGAAATATATTTTCGATCATTCGACAGTATGCATTTTTTTTATTCTAAAATGTTTAACATTTCAACTAGATTTAATTAATGCGCATACCAAACTATAAAGCGTCGCATACTTTTACGAAACAAACCGCAACATTTGCCAGTAAGACCCTTAACTAGCCCGAGTTAAAAATCAAGGGCACAAAATACAACCATAACTCCAATCGCTCGTAACCGCAATAAAATGTGATGAAAAACAACTTCCTTTAAAATCCGTTCTCTTCCATGCCGGAGAAAATGTGAAGACGAAAGGCAAAAGATCAGGCAAGTCAAGTCGAAGACAGAAAAAACTGAACCAAACGTTGTGAAAAGATTCCCTCTTGGCAGAAACGGATAAAGTACGGGTAGCACGTCAGAATATTGGTGCAAATTGGAACAGAAGCAATATACTACACACTCCGTCGCTCCCTTCTGTATGCCTTAGTTCTGCATGTGTCGATTTCAATAACGCCGTTTACAAACCAAGCGGAAGTTTTGTGGGAAGAAGGTACCATACAAGAGCCGCCGCCGCACCTCGTTAAGGAAGTCAAGGAATATGCTGATCAAAATATTGAATTTTATTGCTTTGTCGCCCAGCGCCAGAACCCCTATCCCCCGGTGTCCGATAGTTTGCTGCTGTCCAGAGAATGAAAACGCTTCAGAGCGTGACTCTGGGCATCATAATCTTTCAAATGCGAAATGAAAGTTGGGAGACTCCAGCGGTTTTCCAACGAAGCCAAATAGTATCTAAATTGATTCCTACCCCGCAAAACCAATAAAGGTGCATACTTCTTTCCTTAACCATAAGCAGAACCGCCAGAAGATCATACCAGAGATCTGGTGGCTCTGTCCCAGCGATTCCCGTCGCTGGGAATCTTTCTACACCCTGGACTATGCTCTGATTGGGTTTCTTTTCAGATTCAACTCATTCAATTCATCTTCTCAACTTTTAGCGTAAGTCCAGACAAAGGATACGATTTGTGGTTGGGTTGGGAAAACAACCTTGAGGGCTGTACATTGACGCACTAAGCCGCCGCAGGAACCAACGGCTACTGTTTCTGAGGTGGTGCATATTGCAATGTCGTACATCCCACATCACCCCAGGAGGATCAGGAGCAACGGAGACACGCGTTTGCAATAAATCTCCTGCGAGTTTTTTCTGTGCTGTGTAGCTGCTGATTGCGTCTCTTTACTCTGGGAACCTAGACTAGAAGCTCGTTATGGAGGATTCCAAAAGGAGTGAAAAAGTGTACCTTCAACCGGCTAAGTTTGTCTCATCCGACTTGTTAGCGTCAGATACAAGGGGTCAACCGTGTTTGGAACGAACCACCGGTCCCTTGCAGTGATTAAAAAATACTGAATTGACTCCGAACGGGTGTCTGCCCGAAGGAGGAATTGAAAACTGTCACGCGACCTCAACCCCTCCGGAAGATATACGGAGGCGGTAGAGAAACGCCGTCTAGGATGTGCGCATATCACGTGCCATTGTTTGTACTGGTGCTTTCTCAGCTCCGTCGTAGAGAAATGTCGTTAAAAATTCACCCTGTCAAGGGCTTCGAGCTCAGAGCGTAGAGGTGGTAGATTGAGGGATTAAACGCGTCCGGAGGGAAGATGTTAAACTGTCGAAGAGTAGTGGCGTGTTGTGGTAGACGGAACAAAAACGCAATAACTGCAATCACGTGTCATGCATGCGTTCGCGCGTATCCGGACACAAACGGCGTAAGATGCTGGTGTCGTTCACAGCATCCTTTCAGAGGAAAAACGACGCCATTGCAAACAACACGCCTTCGATGGAAGTAAAATTGATTTGCATTGAAGAAGCACTAGTGCAATCCTATTCGAGCAAGGGTCACAGGTTGTCACGGCGTGATTGGAGGGTTTGCACCATGATAAACAAATTTCATTTTTTTCCTTCTGTTGCCAATATTTTCTCAAAGGTGATCGATTTTCAATTTCGTCTGAATGCATACCACCGTTGTCAAAGTGTCAGAGAAAAGTGGCTACTCGTGAAGGGTGAAAAAATTCCAGAATTCTGCACTTTACCCTCCGATTGGGAATAAAGAGGAAGTATGATATCCTGTCAATTATTCTAGAGCCGCCGTAACTACGGCTTCAATTGAGTGACTGATACACAATATCCGAAGTTTAACTGATACGAATGTCTGACACGAATGTTTTAATCACTTGTTCATGAAATCAAGCTTAATTGAGTTAAGCTTGTATTGAATATATATTCAATGCTACATCACTGCGAACTTTATCTTAGAACCTTCATTCATAGCTTCATACAGAATTTCTGCTATTTTCTTGTGATGTATTCTCATCTAACCCCACCTATGTTGAAGTAAGAGGTGGGACGCATAATCATCCGCATTTTTCTCACTTTTGTGTTTCACTTGAAGATTTCATTCTTCAACTAATTATTTTTTTATGTAAAATTAATCATCTAACCATTCAACCACAAACCTGCTCGTATTGAAAATCTCTCCAAACTCGCAAAACAAATTGGTGGACACGATCAACACCTCACCTCACTCGCGTTTGACCTAGACCATAGGCTTGAAAGCAAACAATAAATAAATAATGCTATAATTCATAACACCCAAGTTAATGGCCACAAGTCGGCTGGACTCCTCCTTATCCTCCATGTTGTGCCAAGAAACTGGAAGTTAACTCGCAAATCGCAAGTTGTTCTGTTACGGTACGACGACGACGCTTCCTTCTTCCATGTTACTTTGAGAAACGGCGATTGCGTGTTTCCGAATGTGAGAAGGAATGGTGGTGTGAGCGTAGATGGAACAGAGAGATGGAAACATGTAATCGTAAATTGAAAAAGTCAGAACAACCCGCGAAAAGTCGTGGTCGTTAGAATTTCCCGGCCTCTTCAGACGGAAAGACAAACCCCTGGAAACGCACTGCGCACGTTCATCGTCGTTAACGAATGAGAAAGCGTTCTCGTCGATGGCCTCCGGTTCTTTTCTGGGAGGGTTGGCGATGGCGACAGCTGACTCGACCACCCGTTGCGCGGATCTGACTTTGGCGTCGTGTTCTGAATCCGATCTGCGCTCGGATCACATACCCAACCAGCAGGGCAGAGGCTCAACTCACGTTGAACCACAGCGGGAAATCGCAGCGGGTGGGGAAGTCAAAAGGTAACCCTCCGAAACACTCTTCCTCTTGA
Source organism: Anopheles ziemanni (assembly GCF_943734765.1). Lineage (NCBI taxonomy): Eukaryota > Metazoa > Arthropoda > Insecta > Diptera > Culicidae > Anopheles > Anopheles ziemanni. The sequence continues at coordinate 43,691,815 of NC_080705.1, forward strand.
TCGGAATCGGATAAAAAGTTCGAGTGCAGATTCTATCAACAAATGGTGTCGAAATGTATGTGTGTGTGGTTGGGAAACCAAACACCGTCAGCAACGCAAGGATCTCGAGAATTCAAAAACATAAACATAACTTCTTACCTCGAACGCAACACTTTGCCGAAGGCTCAATTCACGCTCTGAGAAATGAAAAGAAATATCAAAACCTTCCCTCAAGACTGGACATCCATCGGTTTTGCACCAAGCAATGGTTCGAATAAGGTCGTAGCCTTAAAAACCCATCGATCCCCCCCATCCCCTTCTCCTCGAAGGCAAAGTGTATGTTGCAAGCGACGATCATATGCACTCAATATTTATTCTTCATAAATTCGAATCTCAATCAAACGTTAAATAAATACTGGACCGTAAAATAAACACCCGAAGCAAATTGCTTTTCGTGCAACGGTCCAAGATCGGGGACGAGGGAAGAAGAGATCAGTTTGAGAGATGTCGAAGATAAAAAAAACTAAAAAAACGGTGGTTTTCGATGAAGACTCTCCACACCCAAAGAAGTGTCCGAATGACGCGATACCAAATGTTTGAAGATCCCAAAGATGTTCGCCGAGGACGGGAGGTATGTGTGATCTCCACGAGAGAGTTGTCGTGGCATTGCTTGGTTTTATGCATTGCGTTGACTAAGTGGCGTCTCGTCCACCTGAGCAACCTGTGCACTGCACAGTCATGAATTTATAAAAAGAATCACAAAATTATTTGCTTAGTTATGGTATTGTAATTTCCACCCGCAATAGTTGCGTTCAAACGGGTGGGCACACTAGTGCATGTGTTGAATGCGTCCATGTGAAATTGTCAATGTATAGGTGGCTTTCCTGTGCACATTAGATTGTACCCAGGTCGGACCTGAGGTGAGTTTGACTTGCCAAATAAGAATTTGATTCACAGACATTGATTAACCGCGGATATATTTATCGAGTAGATATTGACGTTCGTGAAGTAAATTTGGAAGAAAATAAAACTTTGGAATAATATCGAAGAAACAAACACGCAAATACAGCCAACAATTTAAAGCTAATAAAAAAATGTCTAAGCAGGCGTGCTGGACTGGGCAATACTGCAGGTGCACACAGTTTCATTCGAAAGATTTTTCAGATGGGGGTCCCCGACTGCCGAGCGGTAGCGCCGGTTAGAAAATCGGCCCATGAGCGCCGGGGCTCACCACCTCGACGGCGTGGGTTCGAATCCCAACAGAGACCGGACCCTCCCCTGTACGAGAGGACTGATTATCCACGTACAACAAGGAAACAAGTCTCGTAAGCCCTTAACGGGTAGGCATGACCAAGAGGTCGTTACGCCAAGAAGAAGAAGAAGATTTTTCATGCAATTGTTCTATTTAGCGTGAAATTACCAGTCAATTTATACATCAACATTGAGCAGGATATCGTAGTTGAGCTGTTAAACTGGTTTTTCATGTAGATCCATTTAGTAGCAATTAAAGATTGCAGAACTAAATAGACCATTCTCGGTTCCCCAAACTATTCTTTCACTTTACATCCTGACCAAATTCGTCCTCGTGTGTCGTGTCGTTCTGGTTCTAATAAACCACGTTATATGGTTTACCTAAGAAGGCATAGATATCAGCAAATTCTTGTTAAAAAAAATTGCGTCTTCAAAGTTCTTTCTCTATTGAATCGGATGTCGCGTTCGAGGTAATAAATTTAAAGATATTTAACACTACTTGAGCCTTGGGAGTATGAAAAACTGTAGAGATGCGATTACGGCCTCTTTCGGAACATGTTATTAGTTGCCTTAACGTCGCCCAGAGTTTGGGTTCTTTGGTATGGCGTAAAACGTTTCGCACACAAACACATTGTGTGACATATTTAATTATTTTATTTGACCTTTTTTCGCGTGCTGTACACGCGTATCAGTTGTTTATTTATTTGCTTTTACTTCTTCTCAGATCGGTGGGTTATTCTACTGGATTGCTCTAACACCGAGTCGATTTATGCTGCCGTTGAAATACGAAAAATGGTTGATAATAAAAGAACATTTGTACCATATTCGTTTTATTTTTGTAACTTGTGTTGCCGATTTGTGTAAACATTTGCCCCCTTTCAGATGGCTGGTATTTATCAAATGGCTAACGGTTTTTTGTTTTTTATTTTCGTTACAGGTAAATCGATGTTTCATCTAACCGATTTTGCACTGAACTTGCAACCTGATGTTTACTTTCTCGGACAGTCACATATGTTACTAGCAAGAGGAGGACGTAGCCGATTCGGTTTTTGTTAGGTTTTTGTTGCCGCGGATCAATTACAACCAATCGATATGAAACTCGGCAAAAATGAGAATGGAGAGAAGAAAAATGTACCACACAAACGAACAACTGAATCTAGGAAAGCAGACATAAACTCAACCGCAGATCACAGATGCGACGCGATTCATCGCTTGTGTCAACTTGTAAACGTAACAACAGATACGCATCCTAGCTGATCTTTGAAGCAGTGTGCAGAATCCAAGCCACGTGGATGGATTGCTGTGGTTACGAAATATCAATTTACAAAACGCTCCTAACGTCAATCAAAGATCTACCGCAAAATGTTGGTTTCAACTGACCGACAGAAGGATAAATTGTTACTACTAAAAATGTATAAACCATGAAGAAGTGTAAAATGGTGTGTTCTTCAATTTAACTGCAACTGCAGATAGTGGTTGGTGTCTATCTAGCGGACTATTTCTTTGCTGTATTCGATTTTTACGATTCACGAAGAAGAAGGGGTTTCACAATGAATTGCACTCAGCACAAGATCGCTTCATTGAAAGCTAAATGTGTTGCGATTCGAGTTGGGAACTGTATCGCTCCGGCTCTCAAAGTATTTTACCTCCTCGACACTACCCTGCGATAGGTCTTCGGTCTTCTAAACCGGTCTTCTAAACTATTGATGAAAATCCATCAGAATCCACAACCCACGAGCCAATCGACCGGCGATAAATGTTCGCCGGAAGAGTGGAGCGGACTGTGGAAAACTATTAGACGGCGGTTTACCGAACTGTGAGCACCACCGAGCTGGTTGGTCGATGGTCATCAATGGAAGGGCATCGAATGACAGAGTAGGACAAAAAGATCATACTTTTCCTGAGCAAGTTTGCCCGATAAATGAACACACACACGCACATACACATGTGAGCCTATCAGCCCAGGATACACTTTACTCTTTACCTCTCGTTCGCCACCTGATCACTTGATTAATGATGCAACTTCGGTGAATAAACATTTCCTCTGACCCGGGGATTGCCAATGCTGAACTATTTTCCGAGTGCTTCGAAGCCGACCACTGCCACAACACCGTGCCGTTGCCATTAGCGGTAGTAGACACATCTCCTTCTCGGTCATTTGACAGACACCATTGTGTGTGGATGTCTTCTGTGTCCATAAATCACTTCCTACCTTGTGCACAAGAATGGCCAGAAACGTTTTATCCCGCAATAACGTCGGCTGGAGTGTAACACCGGGATAGATTCTTAGCGGAAGGAAACCAGAGTGAGACAGAGAAGAGGAACAAAAGAGTGTTGTTGGTAGTGGTCACCGATGTCGTCGTCCTTGTCGTTGTTTGATGGAGTTTTATCAACTTGCCGGAAGTTCGTCTATTCTTCGTTGCGACGGATCCCTCCAGCTGGTCAGTCTTCCGGTGGTTGGGAGTGATAAAGGGGTATATCCTCGCACCCAGTAGTGAGCGGCACCAGGAGTCGATGGTGGTGGCCTGCACCGTCGCATTGTGTCACAAATTTAAATTAATGATATCTCTCAGCCGAGACGAGGTTCTTGTGTCCCCCGAAAAGAGAGTAAGAGAGATCCAAATGCATGGGATAATGACACAGAAATTACTGAAAGAGCGACAACCTTCGGTCAGTAGTAACAGCAACGTGTGTTTGGTAGTTGTAGGTGCGTCTATGGCATGAACAAACTAAACGTTTCTATCAATCAATTCAAGTACCAGAATAACCTCTACCTGCTGTCTCTTAAAGTCTTTGGTTCGGAGCTGGGCTGCTTCCAATAAAGGCTACGTTCCGTGGGTATTACTTATCGTTTAGCTGCCCACCCCTATAAACGATGGACTTCAGATTTCGACGAACAAACAGCAACTGGGAGCTTTGCTGCTATCCCGTCGGAATGATTACTATTCTTCTCTAATGGACCTTCCTTTGCAAGAGTAAGCGATTTCCAAACTGCAATCGATACTTCCGAGAAGCAGAAAGAGCGGCTTGTTAAGAGTATCAATTTATGATAGTAGGAAGAATAGTTTGAGAAATGTTGAGAAGTAAAAAGGTTACATTCCTCAGCCAAAGCCTTTAATACTCGAAGATTAATCGTATAACTTTAACACCCACGACAGTCGGATAAGAAATTGTTTCACGTACCAAGACAAACTACAGCGATTTCGATCATGAAAACGATACAGTATCGTGATCCCGGAAAATAGCATTTTACACATTCCCTACGTACAGTTTTCCGTCATGGAGTGTGATATTAAAACGAACATTAGAACATGCCATTTTAAGCTTCTTGGAAAGGTGCAAGATCTTACGCATATTATGCTCTATTATTCTGACTATTCCATGAACGATGTTGTTTACATCCCAACCGTCGACACCACAGACGCAAACTAACCCAGAGTTCATTTAAGAAACCATTAAAATAAACATTAACTAGCTGAGGGAACCCCAACATCAACATGCCCACCAAAGTACAGAGGAGCAATATGAAAATTCCTCCCATTTGACGATACGCACCGGTATGCATCTCCAAAGGTGGTATGCCTTTTTTATCGATAACATTAGATATTCTTTCAAAGTTCTACATGTATACAAACTGGGAGCACGTCCGAGAACCCAAAATCTTCGCGGCAAACTATCTCTGAGGCGCCACATTCCGCTTCTTCAATTAATCGCTCAACTAATTCCCGCATCTGGCTTGTCCGGAAGTAAATATCGACGTCTTGGTCGTCTCGTGTCGCGTCGTCGTCATGGTGGAAAAAGAAAAGCATTACCATTACCGTTCTATAGACACCATCAATGGGAGCTTCAAAAAATCTCATCGACGACGAACAACAACGCGAGTTGAAGAACGGCATGCTGATTCAATCTTCGGTCTTGTTTCTTAAACCTGCCAGCAGACGAAGACACTAGAACAAAAAAATCTATTTCCGCCTGGGCTATCCTCTGTGCTCGGGATCATGTAGGAGCCAGAAAAAGGCATAAAACACCCAGCGGAACGCTAATTTATTGCCTCTGGAACAACGCGCTCGAACGTGCCGCTTTTACGTCGAACTTAGGTGAACGATGAGAGAACGCAAGATTCAACAGTGTGACGGGAAGAAAAAAAGGAAGAGGACAAACCTCGGTTCAACCTTCCAGTCGCCAGAAAACATATCGGCAGTCTCGTTCCCAAGTCGTTAAATTAATCGGATTACCGGTCACCACCGGGGCCCTAGAATCGCCATCGTTGGTCGTTGGCAAGAATACGTGGTTCTTTCTAACAGGGCACATTTCCGTCCACAGGGCACGATAGACCTATGAGGCGCTCGAGAGCTAGTCATAAATCTATCCTCGTTTTCGGAGATCGCCTGCAGACTCAATCAAAAGTTTTAGAAAAAATGGAACTTGAATTTGTTTGAGAACCAACTAAAAGCGTCGATTGAGGTAATGCTACATTAATAATATGAGGCATCTTCTTTTTCTTGGCCTAACGATCATCTTGGTCATGCATACCCCATGAAGGTCTTACAAGACTTTTTTTGGGATTCGAACTCAAGCCGTCGAGGAGGTGTCGTTCAATTTTGACACATTTCATTACAAAAAATTGGTAGACTTTCATGTCACGATGGAAAATAATGCGCTCAATTCGCAAGGCGTGTTTCAAATCCCGCGTCTTCTGCTCGATTCTGTCCGTGACTGTTTTTCCAAAAACCAAATGCACTGGAAATGCATTTTTTACTAGGGTGTGTTTTTCTTATGGGTATGTTATAAATGCATAAAATAGTTAAACTTTCAACTATCTTACTGTGTCGCTGCCATTTGATTTTCTTTGGATGCTGATCAATTCACCGGTCAACTCAATACACAACATTTGCTTTATATTGGCGTTCATAATGTAATTCTATGCAACACTACGGACGTTCGTACTCGTAACATTATCGAAAATGTGGTGATCGGTCGGCTATAATCCCGATGTGCACTAGTGGTGTGTGTATGTTTGAATGCATGGCAGCGTAGATTGAATTAATCGATGAATGCCACCCATTCCATTGGCGCTCATTATGTTCGTGAATACAATATTAATTGTTTTTGCAGTTTCCATTGCGGGAAAAAGTGGTGCATGCCTCAAAAATGGCCAAACTGTGGAATGCATCTCAAACGGTTCATGGTGTGATTTAATCCCCGCGGTCGACTAAGGAACTCTTGAGAAAAAAATGGTTGGAATGTTAAATTTATTTGTGGCAGGAAACAATAACTTTCATGATCGATACTTAAACAATCTTCTGGACTGTACTTCATGAGATGAATTATGTGAAAAGCCCCATCTTCCAGTCGCACAATTTACGAACTGTTAGAAACCCGCATCAAAGACCCGTTGTGATTGATTTTTCCACTCAAATTATTCGCCAGCTCGTTGACTTTTGGCCATCTGAATAGAAACCTCCGTGGGAAGTCACAACATGCAGAGCCACGGGTGGCGCCCCGAAGGAAAATCAATTATGCCGGTACTTCTAAAATCCTTACGACCGACCGGGTTTCCCAGTTGTTTCGTTTCCGTTCATCCGTTTGAAACAATGCTCTCCGAAACTGCGAGAGGTGAGAATAATCACGTCCAACACCCTCGACCATGTGTGAAGTTTGTGCGTGGACACTTCAAAACACCAATCGACGGATATCCCGTATTTGATAGCTGCGCGTCATTTTAGTTTCATATGGAGTAGGTTGTGTTGGTTTGATAACCGTGAAAAAGGATCCGTTTTCAGAATTCGTTCGCCTTTCGATAGATTGATCCCCCTGCAAACGTTTTGTAAAATATTTCAATATTGGTAAGTCATTCAACGATTGGTCCCAATGCTCTTTAATTAAAATAACTATGATGTACCATCATACGAGGGTCCGCGACAGTTGAGCGGTAGCGCCGGTTAGAAAATCGGCCCATGAGCGCCGGGGCTCACTACCTCGACGACGTGGGTTCGAATCCCCACCGAGACCGGACCCTCCCCTGTACGAGAGGACTGACTATCCTCGTACAACAAGGCATGACCAAGAAGTCGTTACGCCAAGAAGAAGAAGATGATGTACCATATGTTTCCTTGCCTTGGGAGGTAAATTACCCAAAAATTAAAATTAAAATTATTGAACGTGTTGTTATTTACATTTACATTCATTAGATCAAAATTCAACGAAAAGAATCTACTACATATTTTAGCTTTTTTATGTATGTAGTTCTGTGTACACTAAAAACTCGACCAATACTGAACCGTCGCTTCTGAAACTTTTCACACATTAAGTTTAAGTACTGCAGATGTTGTTGAAGGTTTGTTTGATCACTATTTTTTTTGATAAAATCATCTAAATTTTACAATTTAATCTCAGTTTTACTAACACAAACAAAACAAGCATGTAAACAAATGTCAAGGTGTATCCAACATAGTTACGATAATGTTTATACATTACGGGGAAATTGATGAAATATCAAACATTTTAAATATGTCGTTATTGAAACTGTTAAATTCAAACATATCTTTCAAGTATTAGTTAAAACCATAATTCTTTTCTAGTGTTGTGCTCAATGAATCTTTTGGCGAGATTCATTCATATGAATCTTTCACCTAAGATTCATTCAGATGGATTCATAACTCTTTACGGATTCAAATCTTTAAAGATTCATTATCTTTCGAAACCTTAATGAATCTTCATGAATCTTTCATGGATTTGTCATGAATCTCCCCGGTTCTTTCATAGGCGCGTGGACAATGCGACCAAAAACAAAGGGACCCATTTTTGGCTGGTGACTTTTCATCATTTGGTGTGTCTTTGGGATTCATGAATCTCTCGACGAAAGATTCATGAATCCCTTATAAGGCAAAGATTCATTCTGATTCATGAATCTGAATCAGATTTACACAACTCTATTCTTTTTTCAATCCCTTCATCACCGAGCAACGCCGGGGCGTCAAGCTAGTATGGAAATATTTTAATGTTTAATGATTGAATTTCTTATATTTTATTTTACGCCAGGTTTTATTCTTACTTTACTATTTAGATACTCTATTCAAAAGGGTTTAGTACTGCTTTGAAAACATTACATCATCATTCAAGGACCCGCTTTCGGTATCTTTTTAATCATCTGACCCTTTTTAGGAAATGTATGGTGATCCCTGGCTTTAAACTATCGCATCAAAATCTTACATGATTGCAGGAATAATTATTTTATTTTGTTTTCTCTGTAAAATGTTATTGTATTACTTCATCATTTCATTTTACTACAGTTTCAAATGGTTTAATTCAGTTAAAAAAGTGTTAGTGCATTTCACACCACCGGAGCATTTTGCCACACTTTCCCTTACTACCCTTCAATCACCAACCGTTTTCTACGCAAAAAAAAAAACGAAAGTCCATCGAATGGGACAAATGACGAAACAGCAAAAATGTCGCCAACCTCTCAGCACCGTACCGTATTTTCCATCAAAACACACAACTCAATTACGCAATCACGCGGCAGAACTTCCACTTCCGTTCCCAATCGGAGTTGAGCCCATTAAACTTGACACTTTGTCACACACCTCTACCAAAGAGAGGGAGAGGGTCCACTCGAACGTTGTTTCCCTAGCGACGGATGTTCCTTCAGCCCGAAATTCAAGACCTACGCCACACATATAACACTCTACAACACGTCATTCAAGAGTTCACTCTGGAGTGATTCTTTGTACTTTTCCCGGTTTTTTGGGTGCGTTTTTATAGGTACAAAAATGGAAAGTTAGGCACAATACAGCACAATGTACACACTCACACACGTCATTCGTCGCCGAAACACAATGCATTTTATTGAACTTCCAAAGTCCTGCAACTGCATTCCGTCGAGGGGTGGGATTTGCTAGGACAACCTGTGCATCAACTGCGAAATCGAATGAAAACTCCGCTCAAAACAATCCCGAAACCCAACTGGAACCTACGATGTGTCCTAGTTCTTCATATGAAGCTCGTAAGTTGCGTAATTGAGGGTAACTGATGTATCCTAACCTCACTTACACGGTGCGTAAGGCGCGAACAAACAAATTCGCATTCGCCATACTTTCGCCGGTAACCTCATCCTCTAATTCGCTTATTCAGGATTATTCATCAACATGACGCGCTTACATTAAAACCAACCTTTGTCGAAGACGATTTGTTTCTGTATGGAAGCTCGTTTTTCTACGACCGAGGGTGCAAACTACATCACAGATTCAAAAAGAGTCCCTCTCATCAGGTGGACGGCAAGTGGAAAAGCAAAGAAGTAATGAAATTACATTTTTTTGTGAAATGCTCAATGAAAGCAGGTTGTATTTTCACATGATCATCTCTATCACTCTCTCTCTATCTCTCTTTCGAACCATGAAATTCAAAGGTTTAAAGAAAACAGGGGACACCAAAGGACATTCGCTGGTCAAAAAGCGAGAAACACTCCGACGGTGGATATACGGGGAGGGGAGATTGTGGTGTAATCGAATTTGCGTAAGCTCGGTTTGTGGATCAGTTTTGATTTTTATTTTCCGATTTGTTTATAACCCAGATTCCTCTTCGCATATCCATCATCATCTGGACGTGCGACTTAATTTAACAATTTTTTATAGTTATATAATATTTTCTGAGAGTCTGAGAAATCTCTTCCACTCACGATACCAGTCGAAGACTGGTACAAGACAGTCGAAGCTGGGACTATACCGAACATACATAGTACCAGTGCTCACATACGCCTCCGAGACATGGACTCTGTCCAAATCTGACGAAACCCTCTTAGCCGTGTTCGAGAGGAAGATGCTCAGGAGGATTTTTGGCCCCGTATGTGAGGAGGGACAATGGAGGAGCCGTTATAACGACGAGCTCTACGAGCTGTACGGCGACCTTACTGTCGTACAGCGAATTAGACTCGCCAGGCTCCGGTGGGCTGGTCATGTCATGAGAATGGCACCGGACGACCCAGCCCGTAAAGTCCTTTTAGGCTGTCCCCAAGGACAGAGGAGGCGTGGTAGGCCTAAATTGAGATGGAAGGATGGCGTAGACGAAGCCGCCAATAAAGCCGGGATACGGAATTGGACCAGCGTGGCGAGCGACCGTGAGCGGTTTCGGATGGAGCTTCGTCAGGCCAAGACCGCTCAGCGGTTGTAGCGCCACATAAGTAAGTAAGTATAATATTTTCACGAATCATTGGACGTATGCTTATTCCGTAATCTTATTTACCAACAATAAGAAGTGATGGCTGCATTCAATAATTTAAATTATATGGTCTCGCAATAAAGCTTCAAAACAAAGTCTCATGGAATTATTTGTGGACACGATCACATTTTCCTTCAATTTTCCCATACTCCTCCGAGATCTCACGATCAATATCTTGGGGCAACATTTACCATTCCGGGAAATTCTACTCATTGTTCCCAGACAGGCCGACGCCGTGGTATTTCATTGTGCTACTTCTAGGAAATTATTTTATCTACTGCCTTATTTTAGGAGATTCGGTCGACCAACTCAAGACACGATTCACGTTTTTCCTCCCTATCATTGCGAGGAAAGTCCAGCTGTAAGACAATTTTGGAACGAAAATAAATCCACCACCCCGTCAATACCACCTCTCGTAACGCTCCTTGTGATGACTTTATTTCTTGTAAATAGCTAATCTTTAGTGTTATTATTGCTATTATTATTACTATTTTCCGAACTCGCGACGAAACCTAATTTGACCCGATTGTGAATATTTTTCGACGCTTACTTCTTCCGGTAGCGAAGGAGACGGACTTTTCGGAAGAGCTATTAGATGTCGCGCCTGCCATAACCCCCCACCCGTTTATTGTCTGAAAGAGAGGAGGAGAAAACAAAGTCCCAAAGCGTATTACTGGCCACGTCCGCTTTTAAGGATGCTGGTCGCTTGACGGGAATTTTCGAGCTCGAATCATTCCCATGACGAAAAGCGCGAGAAAAAGTCCAACGTAGCAGATACGACACAAAATTCTCCTTGCCTCCACCTCGCGCCCGTTTCGTGTTATGAATAGGCATAATTTTGTACAGTAATAGGCTTAAAATATCGTTCTATCTTAAAACATTCCACTTGTTCGTCAAAAACCATTGAATCATCGTCGTTGGAACGATAGTGGAGCAACACTTCTTCATGTACATGTCAAGCCAATCGTCAACGTCTCGCGTTGAGGTTTTGCAAATATTTCGCGACATTTCTCCTGGCGTGAAGGAGTGTTCTCTCTAACGCACCCTGCAGCAGAAACTAAAGTCTCTTTTGCCCCTGCTTGACTTCGGCTGATGAACGAAAAACCGTATCCTACACACGCCTGCTGTCAATTTTGATGAAAGATTATTTTACACTCTTTTCCACTGAAAGAAAATTATCTGTTGTCCTCTTCCCTTGTGAGAGAAGCCCCCATTTCCCCACCTTATTTTCCCGCCCCATTCGTTTGAATCGTTTGAAGGAATTTGTCATTCAACTTCGCAGGGAAGAAGGAAGGCTAAGTGACATGTGTAGCATTTAATTAACATCGCTTGGTGACAGGGCCACTGAAGCGGGCGGGTGTGCTAAAGGTGATGGCATTTGCTATTTATGTTGAGCCCACGCTCTAGCAAACCAGACGTCGAATCGTTCGCCTTCCCATACGCGTCGCGAGTGTCTTCACCTTGTTTCTCCTTTTCTCACCAACCTTACGCGTCGTCTGTTCAAATTTAATTATTATTAGCAAAGCACAACCATCAGAGGAATGACAGTGTCCTCCTTCATGTGTATACTAGAATGAGGATGACACTCGAAGCTCCCCAATAGTTAGGTGTGATTTTCCCCAAAGATCCGGGTTTTTGGGACGATTAAATTAGCTGTAATCTAGGTCACTAAGGAATTTAATGATTTCGTGATGATTGAAACGCCGCAAAAATGCTCAGACTTTGTTTAAAACAAGTCTTTTCCGAGAGTTTGGCACTCACAATATTATTGTCCAATTACCCACCTGTTCACGTATTTTCGAGTAGTAGCCCAATATTGAGACAACCCAATGAGAATACAATTTATACCGACTACCGTTTTAGAGGTTTTGATTTAAGGTTTCAGATGATCAGGGATCAGATTTGTTTTGCGTACGTTATCCATGAATCGTTTAGGTATGGTGAACAACACATACAAACACAAACTTGTCCACAGGATAGGAAAGATAAGAGATAGCTCATCTGAAACTAAATGTGGCTTAACAACCGCGTAATATACTACTTCTCAACTTATTATTTAAAGTACTTTGTCCCCCCAAACGATCGCAAGGATTTCCATCAACAGGTGTTCCCGATAGTTGTCAACAAAAGTTGTAAGCACCATCCATACCTGAACAATTCAGATGAGGGATGCTCATTTCGTTGTTAAAACGAAGTTCCACAAATTGTTCAAACCTTGAACGAAAATTCTATGCCTCCCTCGGGAAAAACTGGTGATAGTCGATTTAAAATAGCCTCAATCTTACGGACACCACAGAAACCCCCAGTACTTAACGAGACACAATAGGGACGTCTGGCTTGCGTGGATAAAATGGAAATATACATTGCACACCGTAACCACAACCGACAGAGATCACTGCCCTCGACAGGGAGATGTACGGGAACATTGTGGTTTCCATTGGAGCTGGGCCAGTTCTAGGTAGCTAATGTGTTAGACCCTATGTGCCAATATTTCCACCCTCGAGTGATGTATCCAATAAAATCTACGTTTCCAACCCCTACTTCTGCCAAATCGATCGATTTTCTTCGTCCGTATGTTGGAAAGTGCGATTAGAAAACAGAAGAAGACAGGATATGGTATCAGTGCTACTGGGTTGGAGGCTATGTCAGACAAAGTTTACCCGCAGTGGACGTGACGCCACCAATGGCCGTCGCATTTCCTTCAATGGTGAAAAACAATTAGCGAATTTGTGGTGATGATTTGCTGTCCATCCCATTCCAATGTCATTTTCTTCCCTTCTTTTACTTCCTGCCAATAGTGGTCACTTATCCAAGAAACCCAACATGGACGAGCTTCTTCCTCCGTCTGTTTTCTCCTTTTCCAACCGCTGAAGTCCTTCGCAGGAACCATATCGGTTTTTGTGTGGTTCCAATGGTGTCCGAATGAAATTAATTAAACGAAGAAATTAATTGAAAAGATGCTTCCTTCCATTGTCTCCACTCTCGTCGATGCCTTCCATTTCATATGTACCTTCTATTCGCGTCCCATTTGGCTGCCAAACTCCCATTTTGATATCCCTACCTCCAGTCTTGCAAACCATGCAAATTAAAATGGGAAATCATTTTCAATTCCATTCGTCCGTGCCCATTGGAGAACTGTAACATTTTTCCTACGGTATGTTTGTCTGTTTTTTTGCATTCCATTTTCTCGCTTGAGGAAAACCTCTAAGATGTCTGAACGCATCCATCACTTGCTCAACATTCGTTCGCTCGTTAGAAAACTTATCGAACTTTGAAAGAACATAAACCATTTTTGGCTTAACCGGTGATTAGCTTCCCTTTGTCCAGTGCCAGCAATCGAGAAACCTTGAGGCACTTTCCACATAGCTCCGATTTCGCAATGAAGGAAGAGATTCCTCTCACTCTTTCCTTTTGGGCTTTTCGTTTCAAATGCTGAATATGTCACCGAAAGGACTTTTCTTTCCATTCAAAAAGAACCACTGTTGCCAATGGATGGTGTGATGAAAGGGAAGCCACGGTCGTCTCCGCCGATTATGTGAACGGAATAAATTAACTGCTGACAGTCCATAACTCTCTTGGATGACGGAGATTCTTTTTTTCTTCTCGCCTTGCATCGCCTATGATTTGAGGAAATCAAGCAATTAATTCTAATTAAAGCGCAGAACGTGGAAGATATAGGTTGGATGCCGTACACTTCCGCGACCACCAGCCAGCATTACCACAGAGTTTGCGTTTGTGTGTGCGAATGTTGAAAATCTGGGGAAAAACAGACGACAGTTTTGCGTTTGCCTTTTTCGGTTTTTAGGTCCGTTTTAGTTCGTGGGATATTTTCTTCTCTTGTTGTAGTTCGTGAACTGAACTTGTTAAGACAAATTCTCAGCACAGCCTTCCCTGATACAATTAATCATTCCGGTAACTCTATGGCCTTAGACCCGATGTGACTAGCCCACCATCATCTGCCTTATAGAGTCCTTCCTTGGGAATGAAATGGCAAATACTCTGAAGACCTCGGTCTTAGTCGACATTTAAATTACAGCGAATACACCACAACCTTTATACTGCGTTTTGCATGATCATGGAAGAGAGTATGCTTGAAGATCTGTGAATTATAAAAAAAAGCGCACGTCAGTCGTGAAGCCAACATTGGAGAGCATCTTCTTCTTCGAATTTTGCAATCGGTGCTGTCGGATAAAAGAAATGCAAGGAATGGAAATGTAGATGATAGTTTTCTGCATCGCGAGTAAAGTTTTCAAATTATAAATTAGCATAAAGTTCACCATTATTCTTTGGTGGACCAGGGCCGCCATCCGAAATTTATCAGATATCCTTCGGTCCAGACATGGAAGGTGACGATTTCATGATGGGTTTACATAGCAAAAAAAAAATCTGTAGAAACACTAGAAACACCCAAATGTGGTCTGTTTTCTCTACCGAAAGCCGGAAATCAAACCAAACCTAAACAGGACTTGTTATGTTAACGTCCGATAAAATGCATTGAAAATAATAAGGATGGCAATAACTGAATCACAACTTTTTATAATTTTACGAAAAAAGTATAAATAATCCGCAAATCAAAGCAGCAGCGTCGTTAAAACAATAATTTTGTAATTGAAATGAACTGATTTCTATCTGTCCTTTTTTGAAAGCCCTCAATATTATCCTTCTTCAGTTGCAGTTGGTATCGTTTTCGGATTGTTTTCCATCCTCCTTTTTGGAGAGTTTCAATCTTTTTTTTCGAAATTTCATAGGAAGCATAGAACAATTAGCGTTAAGCTCCCAGAAAACGTGTCACCAGTTTACTGCTTTAATCAATTCCGTTTCGGTTTTGCTTCGAATTTTGTTTTTCAATTTATTCCTTTGCCTTTCGGTTTTCTGCATTGAAGCTCTATTTATTTTATCATCCTGTTCGGTTTTTACTTTACATTGTTGAATAATTACTAGAACTGTCATCAAGGGACTATTTACCACCGTGCACCTGGCATTGCATGTTCTTTGTGCTGTCCTGCATTTGATAACTGCGTGCATGTGTGTGCACGAGTAGCGTGTTGTTTGTCGGGAATAGGATTGAATTTCCATCCATCCTGCGAGCGTGAAGCACATACACTACTCTTCTTTGTGCAATGTAAGCAATGCTCTTTCTTGGACAAAAGGAATACAATGAGACCAACCCTGCAAGAAAGATGCGGCAATCGGCGGCAATTTCATAGAATTCGTTTACCGAATGTCAAAAAACAATCAAACCGTTTACACGCAACGATAGTGTACCTCACACCTTTCAGAGGTTGGAGTCTTCCCTTTCTTACATTACAGTGGAATGACGAAGTGGAAAAAAACGCACAAATACGATTGAAACCACTATCAGACAAAGAGTTTACACGAAGGGACCGGAAAAACCCGTATGGCGAATAAAACGATTCCGTTCCGCCAGCTTATCATAAGCATGGGAACGGAGGGCTGTGTGTTTTTTTTTTTTTTTGGAGAAAAGAAAACTTTTCCCAGTCCTCCCACCATATTTTTGATCGTTGATGCATTCTCTCACGAGACCTTAGGCTTTGAACACCTCGTTCGTTTAGTAGAAATGGTGTCTTGCAAGAAAATAAAAGCGCAATCAAAAGCACACGAATGGCCTCACTCTTTACGTTTCTTTTAAATCCACGGTAGTAATAAACGGATTGAATCGAATGGTTCATCCTTCGCTTTACTGAATTTGTACTGCTAATTTTGTAATTTTATGGTTCTAAATGATTTTGTCTAGGATTCGTCTGCATCGCTAATTACATCTGTCAAGTGTTGAACATAACTTCCAACGAAAAAATTGACCGCAAACGGAAGCTTGAAATTACTGAACTTACATTTAAATTTGTATGAATTAAATCAAGCTGAAAATAGTGATTATCTGAAATTATCATAGTTGACTAAGCATAAATTGCTAGAGCACTAGGCTTAACTTAAAATGCTATAAATAGAGAATGTAGTTTGTAGTTTCCCCGCTTTTTTTCACTCCCCTTCCATTATCCCACATTTCTCGCATCAGATTACGATGGCTACGATGTCAAAGAAGAAGGTGTCCTTTTTCACAAAGCATACTGCATCCTAATACAATTGTTCCCTACATTGATTCCCTTCGCGAAACGGTTCCAATATTACACTGGCATCTTCAATTCTCTTCAGGAGATCACTCAGCTGTCGATCGAATAGAACGCGGTTGAGGCGAGGAAAAGTGTGGAACCGCATCTAATGGGTTCTTGAGTGATCTTTACTTCCCATTGACTGACGAATCGGTCTGCTCATATCTCATCCGCCCTTTTATAAACCTGGCGGAAGAAGTAGGGTTTGATTTACGATATCGAGGAGTTTTCCACCTGTTTTGTTTTTTCTTTCATTTTGTGTTTTATTTTTTAATTTATTTTTATTTTATTTTGGATTAACTAGCGTAATGATTACTATTGACAAGTTGAGAATTTTATGTCTCATAAAATCATAAAGTCTTAAATTTAAATGATGTAATTTGAATCATTTAAAGTGTCCCCATGCTTTCTTTCTTTCTCTTTCTTCTTGGCGTAACGACCTCTTGGTCATGCCTGCCCCGTTAAGGGCTTACGAGACTTGTTGCCCTGTTGTACGTGGATAGTCAGTCCTCTCGTACAGGGGAGGGTCCGGTCTCGGTTGGGATTCGAACCCACGCCGTCGAGGTGGTGAGCCCCGGCGCTCATAGGCCGATTTTCTAACCGGCGCTACCGCTCGGCTGTCGCGGACCCCCATGCTATTATTTATAATTTGTCTATCTTTAATTCGTGGCACGTTATATACCTTTGTTCTGCACAGGTTCGACTGAAAACAACGTTCTTTCTTTGATAGATTGAGTTGTGATCGTGATTTTATTTAATTCTTTAAATTTCGATCACGTTTTCCGTCTGGCATTGTGTGAAGAATTTAGTTATGAATCAGAAAAAGAACTCTTCCCTTCTAACCGCATGTTTCCGGATTAAATTTTGTCGATTTTTCACAATGCTTCCTCCAAATGCAATAATCCCAAGATTAGCACCAAACACGCACCACCAAACCCTAGTATGGCGTGCTTTTGGTTTGCTTAACGACCCTTTCGCGTTCTCTGGTATGTTTTCCTTTTTTCCTTCTTTCTACCGGATCAAACAGAACGCATCTGTCAGACTCTAGTAAATATTTATTAGGATCGTCGTCGAGGTGTCAACTTGTTCACCCCTTAACCGGTCGGCAGACTTGGTTTTGGATGCAACGTGAGAAGGGGTAGCGTAAAAGAAGGGGTAACGTAACAGAACGGGTAGCAGCAAAAGTAACAGAGGAAAGAAAGTAACAAAGAAAAGCGGCGGGTCAACGTGTTTCCCCCTGATTATTTTCTTTCGTTTTTGCAACAGTGTCGCCTTGGCACGGCGGGCAGTTTGTTAAACGTAATCGGATTATCTCTCAATTTTCTGGTTGATTGTTATTATTTATTATCTTTCCGTCAGCAGCAGCCAACTAAACATAAACGCCTTTTAAGAGAGGAAGGGGGTCTCCAGGTTTTCCAGCAACAGCTTTCCTTTTCAGCAGTTGGATTTTAATTGCTCGACGGATCTACCATTCAGATCAAGGTGCAGATTTATGCGATTTTCTTTTTTCCTATTTGAAATTGTGTACATCATTGGTTTTCCAGCGGTAATGTGTGGAAAAGATGGAGGTTCCACTGATAGTGGCGAGCATTTTGTTGTACAAAAACACCATATTTTTTCGGGCAACAAAATTCGGCCCAATCCGCATGCGAGCAGCAACAAACGGTCAAGAGCGCCTCCTTCCCGTACTTCGATTCAAAATAAATTTATGCCTGAAACCCGTAAAGAGATAGCTTTTTAACCCAGTGGGGCCACTACGATGAAAACTGGAGACGAACAATTTTCCTGTTGGAAAAATGGCGCCCCAAAGTCTCGTGTGCAACCTTTTTTACTCCTCATTAAGGGATTAAAACGAAGATTGTGGTGATTTATCTCTCGGTGTTGTGTTTTGCGGTGGAAAATTGAGGGCAGAGATGAGGCAACTCCGGAAGAAAACAAACGATTACAATGAGGTTTCAAATAATGATGATGATGCTAGCGCTATGGCCCGTGTCCAATGTGTTTTTATTTTCAACTGGACAAAAACTGTCGGAAAAGCGACTCGTTTGGCCGATGGGAATATTTTGCATTTGCCGTAATTAGATATCGCAAAATTTAGTTCTTATAAAGTATGAAAGTTGACAATGAGTAATACGTTTTTATCTATACAAAATATTTTTTAAATTTTAGTATAAATTCCTCGTTCCACATGGTGCAATAAAAGTTTTTTCTTTTACTAAAATACTCATCTGTTTCAAGATCCATATTTTACGAATAATGAAAATTGTACACCTTTCAAAGTTATAGATGATGTGTTTTAGTGTTAAAATTTCCGCATTACAAACCATTCAAAAGTACACATCATTTTTTATGTCACTTAAAAATTCCTTTTTCTAATATTCCCATCTGTGCATTTGAGTAACGATTAATCTGGTTGTTGGCTGTAATCTGATTGGTGGCGTAAAGCAGTTTGGATTTGGTCAGGAGGGTGCAATTTGAGAGGATTAAAATTTATTTTATAGCAGCTTACTGTCGTATTAAGCAACAACACACTAACAGCGCATAATTCTCGGGTGATAATTGCTGGCGGACGGTGGCGAGATTCTTGTGCTCTTCGGAAGAAAAAAAACCAACAACTCACAACCGTATGCCAACACACCGCTTTTTTGCCCCCCAGAAATATATCTTTCTTCTGCTATCGTGCTTAATTGCTGGATAATATGTTTGCGTCCTTTTGTTCCGTGCAATTTGGATGTCCTATTTATTCACTTTTTTGTTTTCGTTTTATGTTTTGCCGGAACCGGATCCACCATTGTTGGTGGCCAAAATAATCGTCGCGGTACTTACTATCAGAAAAATGGCGCCACAAATGGAATGAAACAGCGAAGATAATCACTAAAGCAAACGCTGAAAAGAATGTAAATGCGCGCAAGTTTAAACACATTAAAATTAATCCTGAATCATGGACGAACCGTAAAGCAGTACAGTAGAGTGGTTTCGACAAAACGGCGTAGATTTGTTCCCGTGGTTCTATTTCTTTTCTGTTCTTTCGTGTGGCTTTACACCACTCTCTCGGTGGGCACGGGTCAAAATAACTAAGACAACAACGTTGTTCGCATATGACAATAATAACCCATTTTCTTTTTTTTTCTTTTCCAAAGGACTTTCCGCGGAAATCTACTACGTTCGCGAGGGTCAGGTTAACGAGTATGCGCTTCACTTCACGGTTCCCGTTCCGGCCGGCGTCGAGGAGATCTCATTCACCTGGCAGAGCCTGGCCAAGAAGCCGCTACCTTACCGGATTAACATCGTTTCCCCGGATCCTATCGCTCTGCCGAAGCCCTCGATGAATATCTCCCAGCAGGGTGAAATCCCGGAGCATATCGAAACGTTTGCCATCGGGCTGCGCTGCAGTGGACGGGAGTCGGCCGAGGTTGACGTGACCATAACGGTGGAAGTGACACTGGATCGACTCACAGGAAACGCCACAGAATTGGTGTTTCGCCGGAAGAAGATCTGCTTGATGAGGTAAGTCGTGCGAAGAGGAAGGTTTTTTGACAATTGAACGTCGAAACTAATCTTTCGCCCCCCATTTCACAGTGAACATCCAGATGCAAACCAACCGGATCCTTACCTACTAGAAAACGCGTCCAACGGTCAGAATGGACTGATCACGCTCATCATCGGCGGGATTCTGGCGATTCTTTTTGTAGCACTCATCATCTTGATTGCGTATTGCACCCGAGGATCGTTCCACCGCAAGCCACACAACGCACAACCGATCCGTACTTCCAGCTTCCAGCGCCTTCAGACACATGCTCCATCGGCCCCCTCGTCGATCCTATCACCACCTTCTATTGCTCCCACGATAGCAACCCTTTCCCGCACCCGAATCTACGCGAATGCCGAACCGGAAGAACTGCAGCGACGCATTTCCGAGCTGACCGTGCAACGCTGCCGGGTGCGCCTCTCCAGCCTGCTTCAGGAAGGAACCTTCGGGAGAGTCTACCGGGGCAGCTACAACGACAGCCAGGAAGTGCTGGTGAAAACCGTCGGACCGCACGCGTCCCAGATCCAGGTCTCGCTTCTCCTACACGAAGGCATGAGCTTGTACGGTGCACAACATCCCGGTATTCTCTCCGTCCTGGGTGTCTCGATCGATGACCATACGACACCATTCCTACTTTACCTCGCGCCAGAGAACTCGCGCAACCTGAAGATCTTCCTCCAGGAACCGGTGGCCCGAACGCTGACCACGATCCAGATCGTCAAGATTCAACTCCAGCTCGCACAAGCCGTAGGACACCTGCACAGCCACGGTGTGATCCACAAGGACATTGCGGCCCGTAACTGTGTGTAAGTATTACCACTCATCAGGATCGTAACTCCAAGGGCAATTTTCTAACCACTCTTACCTTTCTCCCCTTGCAGAATTGACGATCAACTGCGAGTGAAGTTGGCGGATAACTCCCTTTCCCGCGATCTCTTTCCCGGCGACTACTACTGCCTCGGGGACAGCGAAAATCGACCGATCAAGTGGCTCGCACTAGAGTCAATACAGTACAAACAGTTCAGTGAAGCTTCCGACACGTGGGCGTTTGGTGTTCTCATGTGGGAACTGTGTACCCTGGCGCGACAACCGTACGCAGAGGTAGGTTGCTCACACTCAACACTCTCTCAAAGGTGGATTTTATAGCATTTGCATTGTTTCCTCACAGGTCGATCCGTTTGAGATGGAACACTATCTGCGTGATGGCTATCGGTTATCACAACCAATCAACTGTCCAGATGAGCTGTAAGTTGATTTTCCCAAAAATGAACCCCCAAATCAGTCCTCTTCAAAAACTCTTTAACTTTCTACTCTCACTACAGATTCGCAATAATGGCCTACTGCTGGACGATGCTACCGATGGAGCGGCCCTCGTTCGAACAGCTGCAAATCTGCTTGCAGGATTTCTATGCACAGCTGACACGCTACGTCTAGGGATTGGCCAGCCCTGGTCAACGGTTCTACATGTTTCCTACGCCCCGGGCACTATCGTTAAGCTTTAGATTTAGAGTGAAGAATCGACCACCGCCACTGCCCACATCGCACCCAACATACACCGTAGGACGTCGTAATCCTGTTACGGTTAGTGGCTCAAGTGCCACCGGCGGCCCCGCCACTGTTACCCTGCCGTGCCGAATTTCGTGACATAACGCCACACCGCTGGCGGTGGATGGTTTCATCAAGAAGCCCCCCACCCTTGCGTGGAGTGCCGTGTCCACCCTTGTCACTGCCGGCGGTGTGAAAAAAGGAAAGGCAGCGGGAAAGACCCACAACAGCAGTGGTTCTAGCAAAGACATCATGCTGCAGCAGCACAATAAGGAACATCGCTTTATAAACTTCCATACGATCGATCCGAACTATTCGTTGCCCGTGGATGCCTACGTTGTGGTAACCGGACCTGGCGTTGTTGGTCGCAGTCCCAAGGCAATGAAAGAAACCACCGACGAAGCTGGTGGTGGTGGTGGTGAACGTAAAGGTGTCATCGAGCAAGATGAGGACGATGATGTCGAACCTTACGTTGTACCGTGCAGTCCACATCGATGAGTCGCCATGTCGGCAGATATGGAGCTGCTGTGTGTTTTGTGAATATTTCGTGCCAAAAATAGGAAAGGAGAAGACTATTAGACGGAGATGGTAATAATCTCTAGTATCAATCGATCGTGTGCAGTTAGGTTATGGATAGTATTTTGTTTGTTAGTGCTGGTAGATTTTTTATGCTTTTCGAAACGAAAGATTAGTAATCCTCTAGGAGAAGCGCAATAGAACATACACGATAGTGTGTGTTTCCATCGCAAATTGCCACGTCAATTCCAAACCAAATGGGGGGAACGGCACATATGATTCAGGATAGACGGAAAACATATTTGTTTGTATCATCGTGGTTGATTATCGTTCCGAATTCATATCCATTCCGTGCTTCGAAAGAGAGAATGAAGGCAAAAGAAAATGTATTTAAAATGTAGAAAGTAGAAAATCGTTCGTTTAAAACAATCCCCCCAACTCCTTGTGTATATGACATTAAAAATAAAATAAAACAACCACAAAACGCTTCCAATGTAGTGGATAAAAAGAAAATGCAAACAATCTAGAAGCAAACATTTTTGAGAGATAGAGAAAGAGAAAGAGACAGAGCGAAGCAGACGGTTGAAACGTTATTTATTTTTGCTAGATAGTCGCCTCTTTATACAACTCTTTAAAAAACAAAAAATATGTCAAAGATTAACAGACAGGATCAGCGCGATCTCGATACATTACGCCAGAAAACACTCGTGAAACACCAATTGGAATGGAAGTACAGGACACAGGCCAGGCAAAGGAAGGGAGGTTGTTTTGTTGAGAGTTATGGATTGAAGACATGGAAAGGCGTTGTGGCCGGAAGGAAAATAAATTGTAATTTTTTGAAGAGAATTCTAATAAGGACAGATTGATGGAAATAGGATGGTAGGGGGAGGAAAGTAAGCTAGCCTAATAACCAAACCATACTTACCACATGTGCGTGAATTTTGTTTCCTCCTTTTTTAAATTGTAATTCCAATTTACTAGCAACAATGCAAAACGATGTTGTGTCCATTTGTATGAATGTTGAAGGCTGTAGAACGCCGGAAAATGTTCGCGTAATTTGAAGAAGCCAAATTTCTTTCTATCCGTTCTTGTTAACAAACGTTTTCTAAAAGATTCCGGTTATTTTGTGTCCATCCGTCTTTCCACACTTTCCCTCGGCGCATCGTATAACCTGTTATCTGATCTATCTAGCAACTACTCCCTGTATAATAAAGGAAGTATTATGATGAAAACTAAAGCAATATGTCACATTGCGGTTTGACTACTAAAAACATCCGAAACTAAACTCTCAATCTTTGTCGCTGTTGCTTATAAAAAAAATTTGTTGTACAATTTGCAAACAGTACATTAAACGATTTCGAATAAAAAGCGGCAGCCCAATGCTGGTAAGTGATTGTGATCGTATTTTCGCTAATCGCATATTAAAACGTTATGGTACGTATTTTGTATAACTTGTTCTGTAACGACTTTTATTACGAACAATTCAAACATTGAAATATTTCGTCGACCTGTTCTAGCATCTACTCGAAATGAGATATTTCAATTCGACCAACCAAGCTTGCCGTAGTTTCAGGTTCAATCATTATTTATTTTTCGTTATTTCTTTACTGTTTTGCATGATTGTCAAAATGTAAACACAAACTGCACCTTCAAATTTATTTACATATACTTCGGCACAACGTAGCGCCTGTTTACATTCGCGATAGAGTCTCAAAAAAATCAATTAGATCATCGCAAATTGGAGTCACCGAATCGGTCGCTCCAACAATGGAAGCCCTCAATACGTACTACAGCAAAGACGAATACGTGGAGACAGCTTCCGGAAACAAGGTCAGCCGACAGACAATTTTGTGCGGGTCGCAAAACATCGTTCTACACGGCAAGGTGATTGTGCAAAGTGGTGCTATAATTCGCGGCGATTTAGCAGCCGTACGCACGGGACGCTACTGCGTCATCTCCAAGGGATCTGTAGTTCGGCCACCGTACAAACAATTCAGCAAGGGTGTTGCCTTCTTTCCGCTGCAGATTGGAGATCATGTGTTTATCGGCGAAGGAGCCGTAGTCTCTGCAGCTTCGATCGGGTCGTATGTCTACATTGGGAAGAATGCTGTGATTGTACGTCGAAGGTGATGGGCTTTGAACAAAAGGCAAAAAAAGCTAATATGAACTTTGTTTGCAGGGACGCCGTTGCGTGCTGAAAGACAACTGCATCATCGAGGACGGTGCAATTGTTCCCCCGGAAACCACGATTGCTAGTTACATGCGTTACACTGCTGACGGCCGGATCGAGGGTGGCCAGGGAAACCCAGATTTTGTGCCCCACGCAATGTTGGATCTGATGATCGAGTTTACCAAGTCCTACTACGATCATTTCGTTCCGACGAGCAACTGACGGCACCGCGAACTCTCGGTTCGTTCGAGAGTCCAACGAGTGTAGACAACTGTTCATGTGCTTCATAATTTCCTCCCATGTCGCGACTATTCTCATCGTCTGATAATCGATAACCGTAGCCTATAAGAATGTATTTATTTAATGGAAAGACAAATACACCAGGGATCGCTTAAGTCATGTGTTTATTTACGAATAGAAAAAGTTATTTCGCATCCATATCGGATCCGAACAAGAGATGAGAACGCCTTCACGCGAGTCGTCCCTTCTGTTCCCTGGTAAACCAGAACAGCTTTCTTCATCAACAGCATATGTAGAACATTTTAACAGCATTGTCTGGCAGTCTGAAACGGATGTTCACTTTTTGCCAGATTTCTTTATTCCGCCCTGCAACAGCGGTCCTCCTTTTGCGGCTTTCTGCTTCGCCGCCTCCAGAGCCTTTTGTGCCTCCTTCTGTTTCTGCTTGAAGGCGACATCATCGTCGTCCATTTCCGACTGGTCCTTTTTCGGGGCCTTCAGCGGTTTCTTCTTACCACCTTCGCGTCCGCTCATACCTGGTGTTTCGTTAATACGAGAAAGGTTATATTTCAATCGAATTTTGATAGGTTATCAACACTAACTTGAATTTGCTTCTTCGACACACCGTTTCGGAAAAAATGCTGTTTGGAAATGCGACTGTCGCGACGAGGGATACGAACTGGTGTTGGCAAAATTGGGATGCGAAAGATTCGAGGACTCAATCCCTTGACGGATTCTAAAAAATTGAGTCCCATGTATTGGATACGAATCTATTTAAATAAATGTTGACATGTTTTTCGGTGCTGTTATGGCCGTTCAAAGCATTTATTCGTAAATCATTCAATGAATTAAACAAATAATAGAAATTATCTGAATGTTTAATGTGAACGCAATAGATCCATGCATATGACGGATTGGCTTACAGTTTGGGAGATTCGGATCTCAGACCGCAATTGAAATAAAAGATTCGAATCTCACCAATTTTCCCACCCTCTCGCTGTCATCGGTTATTGTGATATTATGACAGATCGAAAATCTTGCTGCATGGGTTGCTCTACTCAACTTTTGATTCAAAATTTAAGTTAATATGGAAAATATCAACGACAAATACATAAATAATCAATTAAATCAAACATAAAATTGTAGACAAATTTTGCTTAGACCCTTTCTGTTTATTTTCAGCATTGGTTGAATGATACAATTAAATGTGGGTTTGTGTCTGTATACAACTGTTTTGTTCAGTTTGTTAAGTTTAATCGATCGAAAATACAGTAAAGCCCAGGCTTTCCCTCTCGAGAGAATAGCAACTGTGTTTCATTTAGTCCATGAACATCTAATTTCACCAGCAAATACACAGGCATCGGAATAAACGTTGGACTGGCTGCTGACTGCTAGCATGGATCTCGACGACTTCTGTGCCTCGATTTGAAAAGCTATTTGATACGAGTCCAAGATAACATCCCTTCGAATGTAACTCTGCGGAGGGGACGATAAAAGATAGTTTAGCAGCCGGCGATTCACGAATCCGAGATCGCTGTAATTGGCTCAACTTCTGGCTCATTTGGGTCATACGGTTGCGGTCATTTGGCTCACCATGAGGGACGTTTACTATATACTCTTTCGTTCCTGTCAGTCTCAACAGACTGAAGAGCAACATAAAATCATAACGGTCGAAACTAAATATGACAAACTTACACGTAACATTTCCTAGTTAACTAACGAGAAATTAAAAGGCACACACGCCAGAATGGGTCAGAAAAAAATATGAAACAATCGTTGTTGTTGAGTCACGAAACCGATAAGATGGTCCTATCGACAGATAAAT
Organism: Anopheles ziemanni; assembly: GCF_943734765.1. NCBI lineage: Eukaryota > Metazoa > Arthropoda > Insecta > Diptera > Culicidae > Anopheles > Anopheles ziemanni. The sequence goes on from NC_080705.1 coordinate 43,718,211, forward strand.
GGTTAAATAAACTCTATAGAGCAGAGATGGAGCGAATGAGATAAATGTCTCACCATCACCTGCGAACAGCAATACGGTTTAAGCCATGACAGTGCTAGCTTGAGCCACATGAATATTTTTTCACGAAAGCATCCTGTCTTTGCAACACCAACCAACAAACATAATAAAGAGACCTTTTTGTTGCGGCCCAAAGAAAAAGTGTAAAAATAACGAACCAAAGGTAAAACCTTCTTTCTAAAGAGTATGTTTTTACAAAATTGGCCTTCACTAATTAACTAAAAACGGCCACTTTTTTATTGTTAGCTGCTGAAGATACTGGCATTGGCGTTTGGGATAGTCTTCTTGCCCCCTTTTGATGTTCACCTCCACTAGGTTATCTTGAACCTCCTTCCAGCGAGTGGTTTGCGTTTGTTAAAACTAGAGCCGGAATTCATACAAAGTACCTCGGGAAAAACGCAATTAAAAGGGTCGAAACATGCTACCAAATCGTTCAAGCCGTTTCATGTTTTCCATGTTTGTATTGTTCTTTTGTGTTTTTGCTAAGTGAACTCAGTACTCAATCATTTTCCACACACCGACTCACTCCTTTCGTACCCTACTCTCTCATACCCTCATTACCAGCTTTCTGCTATCTCGGATTCATGTAAGATGTTGTTGTCGCTGTTGTTTTCAAGGATGCTGCACGATGATTCTATAGATCGATTTTCTGATCCTGCATCAACGGGTTATGCACGCACGATTTTGGATATTTGATATTGAAAATACGCGTTTAGATAACTACACTACCGATTAAAATTATCACTGATCAAGCCAGATAGCTGTAGGTATCCTTTTGTCCTTCCTGACGCTCCAGATATTCTTTCTCTATCAGAATATCGATACATTTCTATGCAAAGAAAAAACAATATATGAGAACATGAAAAGAAGTGATGTGTAAAAAAACGTGGTTCGGGAGGCACAAACAAATAGGCGGTCTCACACCTACCTTTATCACTTGAATCTTCGGCTTGAACCGGGTGGACAGTTGGTTCAAGACCTCGCCAACGAGCTGCGTGTGGTTTAGTATCTTCCGCATTTTCATGATCCGCACGATTGCCGCCTGTATGAGTATCTTTCGGTCTTCTTCGATATTTTTGTGGGTTGCCTCCTGCTCCACTTTCAGTTCCGTTTTCAGCGGGAAATTGATGTTGATGCGGAGTTTGCGGCTGAAACAAAAAAAAAGAAAAATTAAATTTGTTTTAATCGCATATCAGAGCGAAAGCAACAAACAATGTTTTTATTCGATTATTAATTTTTGTATTACAAAAGTTTGGCCTTATAAAGCCGGAGAAGCAGTTTTATACGGACGGATCTGCATCCGCCGAGGGTACAGGTTTCGGTTGCTTTAACACCATCGCGGAAACGTTCCATAAGTTACATCAACCATGTAGTATCTACGTTGCAGAACTTACAGCTATCTTTTGTGCGCTAGCTTTGATAGACACCCGACCCGCAGGGGAGTTCTTTATATTTACGGACAGCTTGAGCGCTGTTCAAGCTCTCCAAAACGTGAATGTAGTTAATAGCAAAGATTTTTTTGTTATTAAAATTTTAGAACTGCTATGTGCTCTTTTTGATAAAGCCTTCCGAATCTCGCTCGTGTGGGTTCCCGCTCACTGCGGAATCCCCGGGAATGAAAAGGCTGATGCCTTGGCGAAAAAAGGGGTGTCTTCGGGCGCTTTATATGACCGTAATATTCCTCCACACGAATTCCTCCGATACCCAGAGCAACACCGCCTGTCCCGCTGGCAGAAGTTGTGGGAGGCGGATGAATTTGGCCGCTTCCTCGATCACTCCTCAAGTATCACTACGATCCTGGTTTAGTGGACTGAACGGTGAACCGTGCGTTCATCCGAATGATGTGCAGGTTGCGCTCGAACCACTTTGCGTTAGGGGCGCACCTACATCGGATAGATCTGGCTCAGACGAAGTTATGTGGCTGTGGCTCTGGATTCCACGACGTGGATCACCTTCTGTGGTCCTGTGTGGATTACGGAGCCGCTCGACCTGCTTTGATCGACGCGGTAGAGGCGTTGGGCAAACAACCGGCCGTCCCGATCCGAGACATCCTAGCGGAGAACGATATGCAGTACCTCAAAGCAATTTTCCATTTTGCTCGGAACAACGGACTCACACTTTAATCCCCCCCCCCTCCCCTTCACTCCTTCTCTCTTCCCAGTTCATGTTCTCCTTTCCCCATTCTGCTCCCTCCATCTTTACGTATCATCTCCCACTCCATTGAACCTCCTAATGCGTCCTCGTTAAAGCACCTAGCTGGCCCGACTAAAATAGACTCAAACCACACCAACGACAAGAGTTGAAAGCAGAAGATCCCTGTCAAGGACGGTTCCGGACAACGTTATTTCCCACAACGAGAGCCCTGATAGCCTAGACGTGACCCAAATAGGATAAGGAGATATCAGTTCTCTAGGATATAGTATATAATTTAATTATGTACAATACGGCCCGTACCGTGAAAATAGAAATAAAAAAAAAAAATTTGTATTATTCTGAGGAAACTCTAGATTGTGCTTTCAGACAGTATCATGTTGATCATTATATATCAACAAACCTAATATATTGTTATTTTCAAACAAATCAAGATCGGTGATCGTCACAGAAATGGATCAGATGGTCCCTGAAACTGGGGCTATTAAAGATATTTAATCTTTTTGTTTAGTTTTTCGCCTGTTATCGTTTATATTTACTATTATCACTTGTAAAAAGATTACTTGGCAGATATTTTAATTCTTTAATCGCGTTATTTGAACTGTGTACAACATATTAACTTTTACATAACATAATAGCTGATACTTTTACTTTTTATTATAGACACCAAAAACATGAAAAAAGGTTATGTATAAATCAAATTACTTTGATTTTAAATAAATTTGCACATTTATTTACCCAACAGATGGTTTCACTTCTGTTATGCTATTCGACAATTGCATCGTCATAAAATAATAGCCATATTAGGTTAATTTTATATTTACACAATCTTTTTCAGTCTAATAGAACTTTGTACTTCTCTGTTCACATTTGTTACCAATACTTTGCTTTCAACCCTTTCGAGTCTTTGTTAGAGTTGAGGAGAATATGTTTTATATTTCCAAATTAATAGGTTTATCGAAAAAACAAACCCGTAAAATATGCAATCCAATAAAGTAGAAATTTGCCCCTGCTTTTCGAAGCAATAATATTTAATAAAAAAAGGTGTAACAAATGCGAGGATACGAAAATTAACAAAAAAAAAGTACCTTAATATGAGTAGGTAGTTTCTGAATAAACCAAAAGATAAAACCAAAAATCACATGGATGACACTTAGGACACTTACTTTTTGAAGTCCTTATTCAGCTCGATCGTCGACTCTGGCTGCAGCTTTCCTTCGTCTTCGTAGCACGTCAGAAGTTTCGTCTTTAATAAAATTTGCAGCACTTGTATAAGATTTTCATTGTTGATACCTGTGACCAAAAGGAGGAAAAAGTTATGATTAGATCGACAGAAGATTTGCGGATCCACGACAGTCGAGGGGTAGCGCCGGTTAGAAAATCGGCCCAATCGACGTACGAAAAGGGAAAAAGTCTAGTAAGCCCTTAACGGGCAGGCATGGCCAAGAATATGGTCATTACGCCAAGAAGTTTACCAGTGTTTTCTCCCAGCTGTTTGATACTCCAAGCGGTTTCCTCGTTGAACTGCAACAAAACGGCCATTTGGAAGGTACTAGCCTGAAATGGAAAGAAAGTGAGAATAAAACATTCACTCAGAATTATCAGCTTCTGACAACTGTTGTTCGTCGCCTACCTGAAGGGTGTAACGCATTCGGAAACAATTTGTAATAAGCTCCCCGCGACACATATTGTACAACCAGTTCAGTTTTCGTCCGGAATGTTGCTTGGCGTAGAAGCTATTGAACCGTTGGACTGACTGTTCAAGCTGAAAGAGGGAGGGCATGGTTATCCTCTTACAGGTGGTTACTCATCGAAGCGCAATCACAAAATTACCTCGAAAGGCAGGGAAAAGGTAAAACCTTGACCGAACGGCCACGAGCCACACGAAAGCACCAGAATGCTGAAATCTATTTCGTTTTGCCCAGAGCTGCGCAGGTCCCGCAGCTTCTCGTGATGCTTCCGGTACTGATCGTTGAGATCCTTCGATACGCCAATGTCCTGGAACATGCGCTGCAGCTTGCTCGTGTACTCGAAGCCGCATGCCTGCTTCAGCTTAGAAATCATGGAAGCTTCCGCGTCATCGCTTGCCGACATGTGGTGGCACAGGCGCTTGGCCAGCATCTTGCTGTAGAACTTCTGGAACACATCCTTGTCTTCGATGTACTTGAATACAACCATCTATGACGAACACGTGGAAAATGATAATTTGTTATGTATAGTCATGCAAGAAACCCTCAAAGAATTTATACACATACCACTTGATTAAGCGTGTCCTCCAGTTCGGCTTCTTCTGGATTTTTACTGGATTTCTTCAGCAGCAAATCGCAGTACTTGGCCAACAATTCCGGACTCTTGCTAGCGCTTCTGCTCACCTCAGTTACCGCGTTTGTATTGATGAATTTGCCGCAAGCCTTATCGAGGGCAGCCACAAAGCCACTATCGTTGTTGAAAGCAATAAGTACGAGTGCGTTGTACTTCTTGTGCACTTCCAGGATGGTTTGGACGTAAATTTTTGGATCCTACAACGTCATGTACAAAAAGCGAAATTATCCTGACCTCCATACGCACCCTATACAAATAGACCCCGTTCAACCTACATTTACAGCAGAGTCACCGCATTTTTCGATGGCGGCAAGTCCTTGGTTGTGGATGTGGGTTTCAAGGATTTCCTTCAGTTCGGACAGACCCGACTTGATGCGGGCAACCAGTGAGTACATGCGAGCCAGGTCCTGGTTTTTGTCGGAGTTCAGCAGGTTTTGGAACTCCGTCCGGAACTGATCAAGATGGTTCTGGATAAGCACGCGCTCGCACTTTTCTGCCAAACGTTCAAGCGTGCTCTCGTGCAGGTACACCTGTACACGCTTCTGTTCTTCGTTCAGGCGCAGCTCCACCCGCTTCATGTACTCCGTAACGGGATTCTCACGCAAAAACTCTGCACTTTCACGTGTATAGAATCTATGTGAAAAAGAAAAAAATATTCTTACTACTGGTAGTAATGTATAGAAGAATAGTATTGAATACCGTTCTGTGTCTTCGAGGAAAATGTTTTCGAAGCTCTCCTTGTATACCGAAAGATTCTGTCCCTTTGCATGCGGGTCCTCCTCGTTCAGTCCTAGCTCAACGTAGCAATTGATGACGCCGGATACGAGCCGTGAGTTAATGGTTTCCCCGTTGCGCTCGCGTTCGATCAGCTTCAGCACCGCATTGGTGACTTGCTTGTTCAGATGCTTGAACAGGTTGCCGCGCCAGGTGACGAGTGCCAGCTGGTAGATTTCGTACACGTCCTTGCGACCCTCCTCGCATTCGCGCTTAACCCAGTGGCGGTTAAGGTAAGCACAGACGCCGTTCAGGACCTTACTGGAGAACTGGTACTCCTCCCACCGCTTGGTGTAGAAGCTCAGGACTTCCTCATCCATCAGATCAATGCCATTCTGGTGCAGCCGGACGAGGTAGTTCTCAAGAAACTCCTTCAAACGTTTGTACAGCTCCTGCCCAACTAGTTGAGCACCTCCAGGCGGTGCGTTCATACCCTTTTTGGACACCTTCGACGAGCCCGTACGACAGTTGGGCTGCTGATGGACACTCGTGCAGTAGTTGTATACATGTCTAGAAGCATAACAACAACAAATCGTTTAGCGTTATAGATGATTGTATGTAGGTAAGAAACATGCAACCTGATATGATCTCATGAACATAATACAAAGCACTGTTGAATGTAAAATTACTCGTTTATGTAACACTTTGATCACTATGATCGCTTAGAAGGCTTTCCTTGTCATCATGCAGGCTAATTGTTTACTTTCGTAACCTTCGAGAAACCATCAACATATTTTTGTCTTGCAAAATACTAACCAACCATTGCTACCACCACGATCATAGTTTATTTAACACAAACTTTATGGCACTCAAACTTGGTCGATTGTTGTTCTACGATGTGCTGAGATTTCGATCAGGAAAATAGACACGTTAAAAATAGACTGTCGCATTGGCATGTCGCTGTGCGATTTACACAAGAAAAAGAAACGCATTTTGGCCACCGTCGTCGTCGATGCACATTCGTTAAGCTTCTCCGATCATAAAATTAAATTAATCAACATCCGACGCAGAAGAGATGCTGTTGGATGGAACAAAGTAAAAGGTTATTTTAGCCTTTTACGCTCCGACCACATGACGACACTGAACTCCAGGTTACAACAACCCGACTGCAACCAGTTTTTTCACAACCGAGCAATATGGTGTCCTATCTTCCGCTTGGATAATCTCGTCGCGCAAATGTTGTTATTGATATTATGTTTTTTTTTCAGTTCCGAATCAGTCACACCACATGACACACCAAACAGACACATTCACCAAGTTAACTGCACATGTTTTGTTGCGTGCTTCCTTCCTTGTACGGTGCACCTTACTCTTCCCCTTCCTCTTCCGATGAACGTTTTCACAATCACGAGCAGGTCAAGGAAGCACAAGGACAGGGAGTTGTATAGCTTTTTTTTTTAACACAATACACCGTCACAAAGATAAGTAATCTTGCCAAACAACGGGTCACAGCTTCAGGAATCCATGTGTCTTTTGCAACTCCGACCTCGGTTTCCTTCGGTTTCCTTAACGCGTCATTGATCTTTTGTATTTCTGACCTCTCACACTTGGGAATTTTTCGGTTTCCTTAACCCACCAGCGCAACACATTAATCAAGATGCCGATCCAAACTTACGTGTAGAGCTCCATATAGCGTGCGATGCCGAGACTGTGTTCCCGCTTGTACACCTGCTTGATGCCACCTTCTAGATCGGTCCATATCTGTTTTCCAACAGGAAGATAATGTTCATTTCCGGGTCGTCATATGTGTGAAGAAAATAATAAGGCGACAAACATTACGATGCAGCTCTCCCCGCACAAGTTCGCGATCCGATACATACCTCTTCAAGATTAATATTCTTAAGCCCCGTAGCGCCATGGGAGTTTAATTTAGACATCGAATCGGAGTCCTGAATGGAGTTTTTTAAGTGCTTCCTCGTTCAATCACTTCGCTTGTCGATGTATCTGTCTCTCTCCTTCTGTTTCAATTTTATGCTGGCTAGTATCAGCGTAATTTCTGTGTTTCAGCTGGCCACAATAGTAGTTCCTTCACAAAATTGCTGTCACCAAGCAATAGCAACCAACACAGTACCATTGGGGAGTAGCACACGAAACAATGGAAAATAGCACAAAGAGGGAGAGATGGAAAGAAAAAAACAAGCATTATCCTACTGCAATAGCAATGAAAATCTTATCTCCGATGTATAGTCACGTCCGGCAGGGAAGGGGAGGAATGTTTTTCGCGAACTTTAAAACAATTCCCTTTTGTTTTGCGTTTCTCACACAGTATTGCACCCTTCCGACCGTGGGTTTTGGCAGGCCTTACATCAGCCATCCATAGGCCAACCATTTTAGACACAATCGTTGGTCACCAGATGTAAGCTTCCTTATATTAACCTTTTTTAAACAGGAATTCCACAGAGAGTTTCCTTTATCGATATCAACCAGCCTCCCTGGGACCACCTATTCGTACGATCGTACTCCGTGGGCGATGCACAAGGAACAGACACGCAAAAAAAATATTTTCGCTTACCCTTTTGTTCAGTGAAGTTCGACAGCTCGGAGCGTATTTTTCTTTCTTCTTTTGGCTGTCGCGTTCCGTGATGCTTTACCGTGTTTCTGCTATCCGAAAAACCAGATCGGACTAGTGTTGGATGCAATAACCTTGTTGAGCGTGCACCAATTTTTAAAACACAAAAAATCGAAAGAAAGAAACGTTTCAAGCAGAAAAGTTACTTTCTTTCTAGAGTCAGTGCTTGTTCCACGGTATTCACAATTATTAGCTCTGCGTCAGAGCTGGCACTGCATAGTAGTGATGGGTTCTCGGAACCGCACCCACCGTCCGGAACCGCTTCCGAGCATCTTTAAACCGGCTCCGATTCCGGCTTAGTAAAACCCACGATTCCGTCCCGATTCCACGGCTCCGAATGACTCCGGCTCCGGTCGGTTCCGGCTGCCGACTAGCGGCACTGGACGGTTCCTGACGGCTCCGGACGGCTCCGGACGGCTCCGATAGCTCCAACGGCTCCGACGGCTCCGGCTGCCGACTAGCGGCTCCGGACGGTTCCGGACGGCTCCGAACGGTTCCAAGCTCGGAGTATTGCACCTACCTTACGGAGCCGCTTTCGATATTGGTGGAGTCATTCGGAAGCGGTTCCGATTTTTTGTGTAATTTACCCATCACTACTGCATAGTTTGCTCTGCTTTGCGAGTAATCAATTCGAAGCTCACATAAATGACCCCTCGAGCTTCGTGCGAGCCTTGTGGCGACATCAGATATGCGCATTTGTGTGCGTGAAAAATTGTCTGTGTGTTAGTGGCATCTGCGTAACTCTCTCTCTGCCGTGGTAAATTTTCTCCAAAATACGGATAGATAGAAAAATATTACGTCCTTACTCGGGGTCCACACTACAGCGCGACGTCGCCTGACAGGAGCTGAACTCCATACAAAAAAAAACCTTGCGCGATGTCGCGCGAATCGCGCTAGGTTTTTTTTGCATGGAGTTCAGCGCCTGTCAGGCGACGTCGCTCTGTAGTGTGGACCCCGTAACATATGAGGGTATTATGATTGGAAGCGCGGAAACGATAAACTTCTCGACGCTGGCCCATACAAAAGGTAAACAACACTTTGAAAAAAGCGAAAAAATGGCTGGGCGTCTCGACGATCCAAAACGACGCCACCTGCGTGTCGAGACGATGCGCGGATACGAAACGACGCGCGTCGTTATCGTCGAGCAGTTTCAAGCACCTCCTGGTCGATGGATCTCTATAGACCGTATGTGTCCGTAGCATATGTGGGTTCTATGGATCTTGGTATTTACCAAGTCACTTTGATTTATTTAGCCAATTAGCCATAGTATAAAACACACCAATAACTCGATCGTTTTGAAAATTGATTAAAAATCAAAGTGCTCGAAACTTGTTAAAAACTATATATTTATATACCTTGAAATACTTGTATAAATACCCAGGTTGCTATTCGAGCAAATATGCGGAAACTTTCGAGCAATAACGCGGAACTGGATCATAATAGCCTCAATAGTATCGGTGGCCAGTGTTCGATAGCAGCGCTTGGATCGACCGACTCGGGGTGGTTAACCGGGGTCGTGTTAACTCACATCAGACAGTAAGTACGTGTGTAAGAACCCACAGCAGAGAGTTCTTACTGATGATGATTTGTCCGTGCTTTTTACACATTTCAGGGTCTCGACAAGGAAGAAGAAGCGGCTTGAAATAATCATCAATGCATTCTACGTGTTTTCACTGGCCATGGCGGAGTGGTGCTGCACATCGTACATCGAAGGAGCCTGCTACGATCCGTGGTCGCTGTTTGCCAGCACGAACCAGAGGAGGCGTCGGACGATTTCTGAACATTTCCCCTGATTGCCTTCCGAAGCGGACGATGTGCATGTAATATTATCGATGTATCAAAATAATAAACCAATCAAAAATATTTTCCTGCATGAAAATAATTATTTTGGGAAAGAAAAGATATCCTGAACCCAGCTCATATAATCTACTACGAATGGGTATATGTTTTTTGCGCGTATAGTCAGAAATAGGTGTTATAAACACGTTGCACAGTCACGTTGTCAAAACTGTTCTCTTTTGCGGTGTCCCGCAAGTATTAAGAGAATTGTTTTACCCTTCTTTTCATAAGTCTTTTTACATCCAAAATTGCATAGGAAATCTGCTGCAAAAGAAGGGGTAAAAGAATTCTCAAAAGAAGAGCGATCAGTTCTCAAGAGAATTCTTTTACCCCAAAATAACGCCAAAATTTCTCGTTGGGAGGTGTTATAAACGCACAGTCACGTTGTCAAAACTGTTCTCTTTTGCGGTGTCCCGCAAGTATTAAGAGTATTATTTTACCCTTCTTTTCAGAAGTCGTTTTACATCCAAGATTGCATAGGAAATCTGCTGCAAAAGAAGGGGTAAAAGAATTCTCAAAAGAAGAGCGGGCAGTTCTGAAGAGAATTCAAAATTTCTCGTTGGGAAGCTACCTGCTCGATTCGTTTTGCACAAAGAACTTTGGTTTTGGTCAGAATAGTTAGTTTGTTTGTACTTCGTATCTTGATAGTTAGAACAAATTTATAATAACATCCTATAGAAAAGCTCCTTTCGAGGCCAACAGTTTTGTCGAAGGAAATTAATTTTCAAACACACAGGGTTACCTGATGAAGTTCATATTCCCGGTAGAAAACGGTACAAATGTGAGAATGTGTTAGTGCAAGGGCAGACCGGTTGGTCGTTGGATTGGTGAGTCCGCACAAAAATCGTGTATAACACGCGGTTGTGGCGGAATTGGTGTTTGAATGTATGCGCATATCGGGTCGTTGATGGGTCTCTTCAACCGGTTTGTAACGGTTCTACGGCATTTAACCCTGATACCTGCTACCAATAACGTTTACGAATCCTAAAACCAGCAAATCTGAGCAAAATTTTGGTATAGAAAAAAGAATTTCGTTCAAAATTCTGTAATCTTCTATGTATCGGCAACATAGGATGATTGTAATTATGAAAATAAAATTATATTCGCGGAAAAACTGTTATCAATTTGTTCATTGTTTATTCCTCTTCCGACCACTAGCACAGCCGGGGAAATGCTATGACGTTTGTCATATGTCATTTTGTATGGAAATGGACAGTTGTGTTTGGCACAGAAACGTATTGTGTTTGTGAGCGCAAGGGACGATACGCAGCGGAATCCAGTTACGCGGCGATTTACAATTTGGAGCAAAAGCAATCTTCAAACTAGCATCGAAGCAGTGCGAACTGCGTCATCGAACGCCGGAATAAGTTGACGGTGTGTAAGCATTTTCTTCTGCATTCATCGCCGCATAAACAAACGCGTCCCTGAGCAACAATGGTGGCGTCGAAAAAATCGTTCAAGATAGGCGACTTGGTGTTCGCCAAAGTCAAAGGCTACCCGCCTTGGCCTGCCAAGGTAAGCGAAATGGAACTCAGGGTGCTTCGAAGAACCCCGTAAAGCCTACACGGTATGGCGTCCCCTGTCGGAGGGTACGTAAAGAGATTCTTTTCGTTAATTTCTGGTCGCCTTCTTGCTTTTCTACTGCATTAACCCTAGATCATGAGGATTGACAAGACCAAATACAATGTCTACTTCTACGGAACAGGCGAAACGTGAGTATTGACACAGCAGAATAGCATGATCAAGCCACTTCCGCCAGGACGGATAAAGCCGATGGCTGTGCTGTTTTACCACGATGTTTTGTATTGGTTGGAACCGCGTACGTTTTCCTTGTTTTTTTAGCGCCAACATCAAAGTGGAAGACCTGTTCCCATACGAAGCGTCGAAGGAAAAGTTTGCCACCGAGAAAATTATGAAACGTAAGGGTTTCAAGGAAGCCATGGAACAGATAGAATCTGCGCTGAGCGGAGAAGATCCGAGCCCCGTAAGTAATGTTTCGTGGTAGTGGTGTGCGCTGGTGTCGTCCGTGGGAGAGATCACGCCGGATGGTGCGGCAAGCGGGTAGTACTGCGAATATTTGGTCCATTGCTCTAGAAAGCAAAATTCACTTGCGTAATATTTTTTGTTGCCTTTGGCGCCTCAAATTTTTCGTAGAGCATTTAGTATTGAATGATAATAGTTATCGATCAATATAAGAAAAACATAACTGGAAAAAGTTGCGGTTAAATATGCATCAAATTATGAAGGAATAATGTTTATCAAAGAGATTAATTCGTTTTCTTCTTTCTAGCTCTCATTTGATGTAGCCGCCGTACAGTCGGGTGTCGATGAGCTGGCGGCACAGGAGCTGTCAATGAACACATCCGAACAGGTAATACAAACGTTCCTAAAATAGCCATTGCAATTCAGTGCCATGCTCATGATAATATCCCACATTTAGGTATCATTTGGCGATTCTCTCGTTTCCTCAAACTCTACCATGCTCGATGTGACGGTAAATATGAAAAGCAATGACTCGATGTACCAACCGGACAAAACTGTTACTCTACAAGCGCCCAACAAGTCGATACGGGACGGAAAGTCGATTGCAACCCCGAAGCCTAGCAAAAAGGTGGTCGGATCGGTTGTTGCTACGAGTTCTCCCACGTTAATGGCCACAGGAAATGGTGCACAAAAACTAGTGTCTGTAGAGTCGTCCCCCAAATACCAGCCGCCGTTGCAGGACAGTATGGAGAATCAGGATGCTGATTCAAAAGAGCTCGTCGTCAGCAGAAGTGGACGCAAGATTAAGATGAAGAGATTCCTTGATGGCGACGAGGAAGATGGAGTCCTAACAGGACCACCAGCGAAGAAGAAAACGTTGATTTCTTCTTTACCGAAGGAAAAAAAGGTTTCAGCTAACAAGCAGCAGATACTGGGGAAAAAGTTGGACTCCTTCGATAAAGGTAGTTGCTCGAGAAAGGTTCCTGGAATGTGCAGCATATTTAATTCTTTTTGTTAAATTAATTTCTTGTCATAGGATCAATTCACGATGAGCGAATGTACTTGTTGAGTCTGGAGAAAGAGTTCGCCGATCTTAATATGGAAATCAAAGCTTCGGTAAAATTGGCTAGCGCAGACCCGGAACGGTGCTACAAGCTGATGGAAGAATATGAAAGTAGGTAAAATTAACAATGAACAAATAATAAAATTTTAACGCGCGTTTTTCGTTGCTCCTGCGAAACTTGCTACGCCGTTTATCGACAATAGAGCTAAAGGTAACGAAGACCATGCTGAAAAAGAATCCCAACTGCGTGGAGACTATGAAGAGGTTACGGAAATATGTCGGTAACGCAAAGGCGTGGAAAATGAACGAGGAACAAAAGTTGGAGTTTGATATTCAAGCTAAGCAGATCCGGCAGAAGGCGGACCAAATTTATAATCAGTTCAAGGTATGAAAATTATTTACTTTCATTCGAGGAAAACTCTTCCCTAAGTTCATCATTTTTTATTGCTTTCCAGGCCATTTGCCAAGCCCCAGAAAACACTGGTCCCTTTTGGGAATGGTTTAACAAGGAGGTGGAAAAATTCGAAAAAGCTACGTGTCATCTTTCAACGAAAGAGGTGTATATGATCGTGGACGAATCAGGTATGTGCATGTGTAGTTTTATTTTGTTTTGCACTAACGATTCCTCTGCCGGATGCTGCCGCTGTAACCAAACATGCATTTTATCTTTTTTGTTTTTGGTTTTGTAGACATTCCTCCCATTGGCGATCTCGCCAATGAAAGCCAACTATCGAAGAAGGAACACATTGACGGCGAACTGGAAGCAGTTAAGGGGGAGCATTGGAAGCAAAATGATACAACCATGGACAGTAGCACTGTAGTTGACGAAAGCGCGGCGAATGTTAGCAACTAATGGAAGAACACGAAAGTAACAGACAAAATTATATCGAGAACTCTACTCGGTGTAAGATACAATAGTCATTAAAAGACTAACGAGTGAATTAGTTTTTTTCGGTGCGTTGAAGTGTAAATCGATTTATGATTTTTTTTGTAACTTTAACAGATTGCAACTCTGTTTTTGTGGCTACAAAGCTGTAGTGAACGATTCTTTCTACTCTCAATAAGAATCAATATTATGTAGTTTCTCTATTTCTACATAAAGGACCTACATATTCTACTATTATTTTCTGAATCATTTAAATATCTATTTTTTTTTGCAACTGCACCTTTCAGTACAGTTTTTAAATTTGTTAGCATAAGATTCTGAAAGTGACTGAAATTAAACGACCGTACGGCGGCAAAACATCCGAAAGCATATTACCTACGATTTCAAGATCTGCCCCGAAACTGTGCCGCCAAATGTGAAGATCGGGTGAAGAGTTTATACAACATACTGGCGCGAGGGTATACCGAAAGACGCCGGTTATTGTAGCGTTTGCCCTGTCAGATGTGCGAAACATAGGGTCGTAAATCAAGCATGTCGCTTACACTTATTTCTCTCAAACAATAAACTGCAATCACTAGCGATGTTTCGCGTGTATTCGCGTGGCTCGCATATTTACTTCATCCGATAGGAAGTTATACCACTGACGGTACTCTGTATATTTTTACTGCAGCACTCTTACTGTCTACTTCATGCAGCTTAATTGTTTCCCTTTCGATAAGGTCAAAGAAAAGAAAGAGGAAAGAGTAAAATAATAAATTTCAGAACATTGATTTGAAAAAGAACTAGGCTTCATTCGCCATCGTCTGTTGTTATTTATTTTATTTTAGCGTTCGCCTCACATCATCTTTCATCTTGTTGACCCGATTACGGTTGGTAAAATATAACTTATTTTATTAATACTAGTTTTATTAAGAAACTGAGAAAACTCTTGCGAGATGCTTCGTCTTGTTTTAAATTGAAGTCCGCTTTTGGCGGCATTATTCTTCTTCCTCTTCCTTCTTATCACTGTCGCCTTCGGGAGTAGTCGAGCTCTCCGTTTCCGTTGCCCCAGCAGCGGCAGCGGCTGGCTTTTGCACACTATTTACCGACAGACCGAGCCAGTTGGAAATCATCGCAATACCCTCATCGGTCGATTCACTGACCGCCGCCAGTATGTCGGCAGTGGAAATGTTGTCCAGCAGCGAAAGCGCCGATGTACTGTTGCCCGCTGGTGCCGCTGGTTTCTCTTCCACCGCTGGCGCGAGCGTCGTTGCAGGCGTTTCCTCGCTGAAAAATACGACATCAACCGAGAAACGATAAGTGCTGTGACCGATCGGTTTCGTTAGTTCTGCCCACAGCGCGCACAGTTACCTTTCACTGGGAATCTGCTCCTTTATCTGCTCTTCGGCCGATTTAATCACCTCCATGCCTTTCGGGCCCATCCGGAAGCAACCGAGTGGAAGCTCGATCTGCACGTCTCCGAGCAGCATCGGCTCAAGCTGGAGGCAACCGCGCAAACCTTCATCCGTAGGCAACAGTTCGCTAAAACGGGCACACATTTGCGCGAGGCTCGAGAACACATTCAGGCACGTCGGTGGCGGATCCGGACCCTTGACGCGTTGGCTGTGCAGGACGCTATCACCGTAGGATACGTTCAGTGCGATACCCTCGTCCGCCGAGAGGTACTTTAGTCGGACACAGCCTGCGTAAAGGTAAAGTTATAGTTATAATAAGCCCTACCATATCAGTTCAAATAAAAAAAAACCCTGCATTATTAATTCATACCGGGTCCACCGAGATCGATGAGTGTCATGTTGAAATCGATACAGCAAATGCAAGATGGCCCATTGCACAAGCAATTGCTGGGGCCAACTTCTTCGTCTTTTGCTTCTACCTCATCGGTTGCTAAGGACAGGTAGTCTGCGAGAGTGATAAATATACTTTGATTAAAATAACATATTTTATGACTATAACAGAATTGCTTAAATGTACATGATTTTTATTCGTTCCACGTGTTGTCTGTTACGCTTCGAGCTTACGTTTAGGACGTAGAATATCGAAGCTATTTATCCTCACATGATACAGTACATTTTATTTGACGGTAATCAAGCCTTTTTTAAACTAATTTAATTTAATACTTTAAAATATGCGCGCTGCGCAAGAACATAATGTCATACGTATTACCACATTTAAAAGACTGATTTAAAAATGTTATCTTGATGATGATGATGAGGAACGAAACAAAGTAAAATATTGCAAAATTTAACAATGTGAAGTTCTTATAGATAAGAACCGGAATTGCACTAAAATCTATATCTTTTGGATAGGGCTAAACAGGCAATATAAGTATCTAATACAATCCTGATTCAACGGATTATAGACAAATTTAGAATAAGATTGAACCTAACGTGTATCAGGTATTTTCAAACAACATACCATTTAAAGATGTGTGACTTTAAAGAAATTAGCTTATCTACTAATTTAAAGTTTTATGCAGAACATATAAAAAAGTAAAATACTAAATCGTTGTGTTTTTAGTGAAGGAAAAATAATAAAATAATTAATAGTTTTTACTGCCAGACCAACACATCAACTACTAGATTAGTCACATCATTTTGTTTGTCGATATTTAACACGTGGTCTTACCCAAAATGCTGGCCGACAAAACCGTGGAGCAAAAATAGGTCAGTAGGAGGAATAACAACAATTTTTTCATTTTGCTACAAATGTGTATCTTATTTTCACGCCGATTCCGTTTCCTCAGATGAATCGCTTCCTTTTTTTAAAGCTTTCTCTCTAGATGGGCGTCACGTCTCGATTTTTTAGCTTCGTTTATTTGTGTTTACTACGCAAATATTGTTCCGGTCCTATTGGTGCTGAAGTGTGGTGTCGCGATTGGTATTTTAATAATTTTTTTTCCAGCAAGCAACGTTCGGTCGCCAAACGACTCGGAAACGTACAGTGTCGTGGCCAATGGGTACAAAATTGTCCCCGAGTAAGATCACACTTTCACTTGGTAAACAAAATAGCACTGCGACAAGCTGGTACACCGCCGATTGGTGTGCAATAATTTCTACAACTCGACACACTGAGCCCGCACGACTCAACGCCACGATCTGGATGGTTCCACCCGCGTGCGATGGTTCACCTTTGCGAAGGGGAGAAATTGGAGAAATGGACCACTTCGCTTGCCGTCTGAATCACGACTGCACGCAACCCGTTCCACGGCCGAACCGGGAAAGCCTCTGTCCCGGGTGAAAGACGATGTTATTCGCCGCTTTTACTCCACACGAATCAAGAAGAGCGAGATCAAATACGCGCCGGAATGATCCAGTCAACTGCAAAGAAGGCAAAGTGAGAGCGAGAGAGAAACACGAAGCATCTTTCCCGTTGGCCGACAGGATGGCGTGAGGGACGGTTGGGCGCACCGTGCGCACCACCAATCATTTTATAAAAAACATTTTCCTCACTTCGTCGGACGACTCCTTTTCTTTCGAACGGGAATGCATGCGGGACAACGGCATTCATTCACCCTTCGGCTTGAGTTTCGTCGCTGGCAGAACAGGGTCCGGGGAGCGTTGAAGTCTTTCGTGTAACTTGCGCTCCCAGTTAGGCGACGATGGAGCCAATCCCTTTGCCCTTTTCCGGACACCGAAGGCGCGTGAGGTTAACAGCCTCCCGGCTCGGAGGTGGATCTCGTGGACCGGATGCCGGACGAACCGGCCGGATGGACGGATGGATGGCAGATGAGCAGATGAGCGTAGTATTTACATTTCCATTCACGACCACAGCCATCCGGGAGCCGGGAATGAAGGGTGAACGGATGACACGGTGAAGATGATGTGATAATCTTTTTCTCCTTAAGCATGATATCTTGTTGTACCAGTTTTTGTTTGTTTCGCTTTATCGATCTTTTTTGACCGTTGTTTCTCTTCATTCAATTGCATGCGCGACATAGGAAAAGTGAGAAAGTTATCGTTGCAATTTCCTGCACCGAACATGAGCACTCTTTTGCTCTCTGCTGGATCGTCCGTCGATGGTCAAGGGTAAGTCGGAGAAACCCAGGAGATTTCTCATTCAAGTTCACTGTGCCAACGTCGGCTGTGCCCGAAGGGCTACGAGTCAGCTGAGCTTTGGTGAATTCGTGTCCCTGCCGCGAAAGGCCCTGCAAGCGAAGGTTCCACTTTCGAGCGCTGGACTCTACTAAGTTCAAGTTTACTCCCTGACCTACCCCAGAATGTGAAATCTAGGTCGAACGACACTTGGAACGATTTTTCTCTTCTTTCCCAGTTCTCCGGGAAGTTTTACTGCGGAGTAAATGCACTAATCTAAAGTGCACCAACAACGCGTCGGAGATTGGCT
This sequence comes from Anopheles ziemanni, assembly GCF_943734765.1. Classification (NCBI taxonomy): domain Eukaryota; kingdom Metazoa; phylum Arthropoda; class Insecta; order Diptera; family Culicidae; genus Anopheles; species Anopheles ziemanni. The sequence goes on from NC_080705.1 coordinate 43,736,196, forward strand.
TTATTCCTTTCGAAAAACCCACAATGGTCAACATTCATCCTCTGTTTGGAGTGAGGGAGGAAAGGAGGATTATCCTCTTAACCTACCTTTTGGCTACATCTCCGGTACAAACGAAACGGTTCCCTCCGCGCCGTCCGCTTGTTTTCTGGTCACCTGCAAAGAAGTTCAAGAAGACGAGGTCGCGATCTAGAAGCGCATTAACCGGACCGAAGACTCTATAATTGGGCCATAAAATATCAATTCCTGGTTTCTGGTGCCGGCTACCGCAACGGGTCACGGGCTGGTGGATTAGTCCAGATTCAATCGACCGATTAGTTTGATCGAAGAATGCCCCTAACAGATGATGGTGAGGCTTTGGTCGTTGTTGCCGATGCAGAAGAAACCACGAGGTCGAGGGCTAACCAAATGCTGGGAAAGAGTAAGAAGCTAAAATAAAATTTAAAAAAATAACTGGAAACTCACATCCAACCGCTCCACAAAGGACACAAGAGGAAAATGTGAAATCTAATTTGCTGGATTTAAATTCCATATCTCAGCCCGCGAGGACATTGACTTTGTTCGGTAAGTCAAGAAACCAAACTCGAACGGTTAAATGATGGCGATTTTTCCTGCACAACTCCACACGAAGACACACACTCGTACGATTGTTCGTGCATTACCAAATGCGTACTCTCAAGCAGGTAATAAACGACGTGTAACAGCTTCGGAAAAGCGGCCACATGCATCCATGAGCATTTGGTGAAAACACATGCAGCAAAATGGCACTACAATACTCTTTTCGTCGATCAATGGTGGGACAATTAAGGTGGCGAACTGGAACAAGATAATGATTTGTCAACATCGTTGAACGATAAGAAAGCGGTAATTTATTTAACTCGTCTAGGCAAGGGATATTAGGGACAAATCATGTTTCATTAAAACTTGCATGCCCCCAAACACATTATTTTGTGAGATCAAAATTCAAAATTTCATTTGGTAAATCATCGGGACACTATTTACATTGATCCAGACGAAAAAAACAACAAAAAGGTCACTAGGCATATAAATACGAAACGTTATAAATACAGTTATTCTTATATTTCTACATAGAAATAATAAAATTATATACTGTTAAGGTATAATATGCTAATCAAATATAGTTTAAGACCACATTTCATTCTTGAATTTTGCATAGTTCTCGGCTTCGCTAGAAAATGTGAAAATATGAGCAATTTAACGAAAAATAACTTATTTCCAATAAGTGCTAGATTCGTTATTCACAACAACGTATGTAACGTGTAACATTAACAACAATTATTTGGCTTAAATTGAGTTCTTTATGAAACACGTTGTAGTTCAAACCTAACTCATAATCCTAATTCAAACATGGTTTATCTGAATTCAAAATTTAAAATTATATTAACTAAAATAAGAGATAGTTTCATTCAACTTACGTATAATGAAATAATAAACTCATTAATAATTATGCATTGTCTTTTGCATTCATTTCAATGGTTTATTGTTGGTACGATATAATATTACATCATATACTTTCATATATTAAAACAAATAAATTACACACTTACGGTAGGTATTGCATGAATACGGGATAATATTATTTAACATAGCATAGAGACGGTCATTGTTTACAATAGGGTAAAACACTTTGTGGGAAAGATTTATTCTTTGTTTTACTTATGTTAAGTCCATTCTATTTTTTTCGGTTTATTTTACGGTATATAGTTTTTTTCCTCTTATTTATCCTCACATACTCCACGATCCAACGAACACTAATGGAGTTAAACTAGTTTTAAATGGAATAACATGCGGTAGAATAAACATATGCGTAACAAAAATTGAACAATATTAGTGTTCAACAGATTGGTAAAAAAGGAGAGGTTTGCATGAACCGTATTTTTTGTATTTTTAATACTTCCTTTGACATGTTTCGGCTTTGTATGATTGTGTGTGCAAAATTAGCGAGAAACTTCTATAGAGAGAAGCAAAAACCAAAAATAATAATCATGACCGGGGACCAGCAGCATCCGCCCATCCATTTCAAGATTGGCCCCAGATGATCTAGGTCACAAGCGAACGGGCACGATCCGCGGTAATCCAGGAAATGTACACGTATTTTTGACGACCCCCTATATCCCCGGCGAGATCGCAACAGGAAACATCACTTTGAGCGGGTAGGGATAAGAACCGCCCAGGAAAGCTCGGAATATAGGTCACAAACTGGACGACCGATGCTGGCTTATTATCCAAAAAATCCGAAACCATAGAAGGTAATCATCCAGAGTTTCGGGTTCTTCCTCGAAAAGGAAAAGAAAGACAATCGAATTTGCATAATTACATAAGTTCAACGTGCCATCATTTGAATAGATGAAATGTCTTCTCTTATACCTTCTCCGTGGGTTTCCTTTTACGCTTATTGTGGTTTTTCTTCTCTCATATTCTCCTCCGTCTTAGCTTTGCGCGGGTATTTTTGCTAACCGCGGGTATTCGCTAACAAGAATAACCTTGGTGTGTTATTCGAAGGGAAGCTAAATAGAGGCAGATAGACTAGCAGCAAGAGTACGGGGAAAATTATGCTTTACGCCAATCCCTATTTGAAACATGGTTTCGACTATTTGCAATGTTCCTGTTCAAGTCCGTAATATGCAGATGGCGTTCTCTTCCTCTATACCATCAGTGTTTACTTTTGTCTTAGTGGAGCTATTTATTATTCTGGTTTTTTTCAGCCATTCGAATTTCACCCGCAAGATGATGACGATGCACATTGTGACTGTCCCGAGGCCAATCGCCTCTTTATTTGCCAGCTCAGCTGACATGGATGTTAGGGTTTATAACGCTAATCAATCAATACTTTCTAGTGGACATTAGACTGACGATTGCCTCGCCACAATAATGGATAGGAGGCTTACCAACAACTCAACAGTATATTTTCTAACACGGCCGCACAACAGAATAATATAAGCTTTCCAACAGCTGAAGAAAGGTATGAAGGGTTGCGGGTCACTTTAGCAAGGGCGGGTGAGGTTTACACGTTAAATCTTGTCTCAGACCCATCGGCCAACATGAGCGTCACGGTGCGATTGTTGATCCAGATCAGCTTGGCCAGTCGCATCGGGTTGAGCCGGGCGACGTCCGGTATCGGTGCGGTCGAGTATCCCTTTATGCAGCGCGTTTGCGACTGTCCCAGACCGAACATACCGGCACTGGTCTGCCAGAAGGACAACCGATTTTCGGTGCACGAGTAGCTTACCAAAAATTTGCCGTCCGGGCTGAAGGCCAATGCCGTCACCGGCTTGGTGTGGGCCGGTATCATCTGGCACTTGTTCTGCCGTAGTTCGTAGATCGCCAAGTGTCCATTACTCGCTCCAACTAAGCGGAAAGATTAGAGAACAATATAGCAGTGTATATTGAAAATCAAAACAAATTTAAAATAAAAACTTTGAGGAAATATTGAGCCATAATCAAGGGATATTGATAGTATAATTGTAGCCATATACCGAAATCGAACACCGAAATGGAGATTCTTAACTCATTTCTTAACGCATTATGCAAGTAAAATTACCGACAGCCCTACAAATTTTGCAATCAAGATTTATAGGATTATTAATAATTCCCTTAATTACATATTTAATCATCCTGTTAAAAGCATATACCGGAAGATAGATACGGCTCAAGTACTCAACTCATCAGAAGAAAGAGAATTTGCAGAACAAAGCGAACTGCCCAAAAAAACCGTAAATGTAAAAATAATGAAGATAACGCAGCTTACCGGCAATACGACGTGAAGCACTGCAGTGTGAAACTTGGTTAAATTTGCACATCAGTGGACTGACCTCGGCTAGACCCTTATTCTTGAGGTCTCCAGAATCAACACAGTGCAGGGTAATGTCCATGACCTAAGAAAAACGGAATCATCATTTACACGTGTGCAAAACATTTCGTAATGTAAAAATACTGAGCGAATTACACCATCCAATCAGTTCATCGCCCATCTTACCTCTACGAGCAGATTAGCTATCTCGGTCTGCATCTTGTCGATGAGCATTTCGACGCATTGTAGAATTTCCCGTTTGGCCCGATGCAGTACCGATTGCGTTATGGGGACGCTTATCGCCTGAGCATTCTGCTGGAGCGTATTGTAGCGGGCCACCTCACGCGCCATCGTAGTGATGAAGGCAGCCGGGCGAGCCGTCGCGATCAGCCGTAGCGCGTGCCGAGCCGTGCGGCAGGCGTCGGCCTGTGGTGTGAGCGGCAACTTGTAGTTCAGGCTCGGTATCAGCCGGTTCGAGTCGCAGCACATCTCCAGCAGACCAAGCAACACCTTGCTCACGTCGATGTACGGTTCCCACACGGTGAAGCCGCGTCCGATCAAATCGATAGCAGCACGGCGCAGTGGCGTGTAAGCCGGAAGCTTCTGCGTCGGTGGCGCTAGCAGCAGGTGGGTCAGTGCCATCGAAGTCGAACGGGCAAGATTGTTGTTGCCAATACCGAAACCTTCGACCACGGAGCTTTTCCGGCGGTTCTCGTTGTTGCGCTTACCATCGGTGGCGGAAATGTCCTGCCCAAACTCCGCCCCAATTACACCGAGCAGTACGACGGCCGTCGTTTGTTTGCGTTTCAGCTCAGCCAAACTCGATGGCTTGCGAACGACTTCCTCCTCCTCTTCCGATTCTTCTTCGTGCTCAAGTCCCGGCTGCCCGGTTGGGCTGGAGGTAGGGGATCCCGCGTTCGATTGTCCTCCACCGGGGGCCTGCTGTGCGATCGGTTCGGTATGCGTGTACATCGGTAAATATTGGGCCCAGCTTTCAACCAGCTGCTTGCGACCCTTTTTCCCCATTCGTCCCAGTTCTCCCAGCAGCAGCTGCTGAGCCGCTTCACGGATCTCAAGGCAGTGATGCTGCCACCGACGGGCCATCATTTCCACCTGGGGGCGCTTAAAATTGTTCGCATCAAGTGCGTCAATTTTTTCCGGCAGCAGGAAGCAGTGGTGCGTCGAGAGCAGACTCCATCCTTGCTTGATCTGGGCCTGCTGCTGGGTGAAGGCTTCCTCCTGCTCTTCCTCGTTGTTACTCCAAGTCGCACGGGTCGATTGACGGTGCAACTTGCGAGCTCGCTCCTGCTCCGGCACGAAGGTGGCCATGTTCATCGACATCAGCGTGTTGGACATCGCCACCATCGCTAGCAGATGGTTCGAGGTGAGCGTTGTGCTTAGCTCCCAATGCAGGCGTGCGGTAAACAACTTCGTCAGGCCCTCGCGTCGAAACTGCTCAGGCGTCATCGCTACCGTCTTAAGCTCTTCCGCAGTCGAATTGATAACGATATTATTCTGCCAGGTCGGTAGTAGCAGCGACATATAGCCACCCTTCGACAGTACGCCAAACGAAACTGGAATCTGTAAACGAAAGCATGTTCCTTGCGTGATGCGACTATCTCTCTTGCCTTAGTTCGGTGCCATTTTTGCTATTCGTTTTGCTCACCATAGGTCGTAGCAAACCCAACTGAGTTTCACACACTTTGTCCAAGTGTGGATCGAGGCCCCAGGAGTGTATCAACGATAGCAGCAACTGGGCTACCTCCATCACGTGGGTAGCTTCCATGCGAGGTGCAATTTTCTTCGAAATGTCCGAGGAATCTAAATAATGTCAAGAAATCGCACAGTTGTTTTCGTTATTCCATACGAGGTGTAATTTTCTTCGAAATGTCCGAGGAATCTAGATAGTGTCAGGAATTCCCACAGATGTTTTCGTTATTCCCAAAGATTACATATGAAAAACACCCAGCCAAATACACCGTGGCAACAAGATTTGAAGGCTTCTGTACTGTTTTGTTTAGTAGTGTTGTGAATTCGCCATAATCTTACCATCCTGTGTTTTCCCAGTTAAATCAGCGAATATTTTGAAAAATAAGTGAAATCCATGCCATACATTAGGTTTCCATCGCAATTATCTTTTTTTTTTTTAATTAATGCAGCATCATTTATAAACTGGATGCAAACACCAGTTACGGCCAGAATATTAATGGTTTCCTTCAGACGCAAGAGCACGTGTTCTTATCAGCAAAGAATATGATGCTTCGCGGGAAAAGGGGGTATTTATAAGACCCGTCGGCATAAACGGCGCACTATTTGCGCTCAATCAATCATAACCGGCGGCAATCTGTTGATTCAGACGCACCGTTCTCAATACGGCGCAGTATAAAAGACAAGCGATCGAATCTGCGAAACTACACTTAGTGCCAGTCGAGCGATCTGAGTAGATTAGAGTGACTAAAGCAACGATAGAAAATGGCAAGTAAGGTGATCATTGGAGTTTTGCTGTGCTTTGCACTGGTTGCCTTTGTACAGGTGGGTTAAATATTCAACATGTGTATTCGACACGTGTCGGAGTGTTTACACTTGCAAATATCGTGTTTCCTCTTCCACCGCTAGAGTTCTACGGAAGACGAAGAAGAAGTTCATGATGACACTGTCGAGGAGGTAGAACCAGGGAAAGATCATCACAGTGACGAAGAGTATGCCGATAGTAAGTTTCTCATACTATTTCTCTCCTACTCGATGTGTCCCAACCAGTTTTGTTTCGCTTTCAGTCATAGCCGGACTCAGTGAATCGTTTGGCACGGCAGACGACCCAGGCAGACGGGTGGGAGAAGGCCAAAAGTCAGGCGAACATTCGCAGTCTGATGCATCTGCGTCGGACGAATAATTGTAAGGTTATAAATAAGGAAATAATCCCTCGGCACGGGAGCACGCTGCATTAATTATTCAATAAACACAAACCACCCGCTTTATCAGTATAAACCGTAATTCATTTCGTTCCTTCGTCCCCATTTTGCGTCAGCGCAGGCAAATGCAATGGCGCATTTGCCACATTTTTAAGGAACAGAAAAACAAAAGAGAAAAAAAACTCAACCGAGATTACAAACATGTTGCAACCTTACCTTTGCCCGTTTCACCAACATTTTTGACGACGCTTTCAAGCTTTGCCTGCACTTTGGTTTGTACGTTCTCGGCGCCTTCCTTCATTTTGGCGAGGATACCTTTATAACACGAAAAGTCGGGTACTAGATAAGTATCGCTACGCATTAAGGTTTCAATTCGATTTCAAAAGTGCAGGCTTGAAAAGTGACAAAACGCATTGTTCTCAAACAGAGTGATGGAAAGCAAAAATCACTAACTTTTCTAAAAACATTCAAAGCAGTGCCATTATTGCAAAACAAAAATCATCGAAAGTAAAATAGTTCGAATAACTTGATAGGAAAAAAACGATGGATAATTTAAATAACAACAAAATATAACTATATTTCGAACACAAGGAATAGAATGTTGCAGAAGGATTTCTACTGAAATAAATGAGTGGCTAGCACATACACTACTTTTTTGGAGCAGAAACAGTAATAAAGCAAGTTATCCTCATGCATATGTAAATCATGTTTAAAATACTGATAAATCTGGAAATCAATTATTAGTGTAATTTTAAGGCATGTAACAAACCGTGTTTATCCTTTTCTTTAAGTATTTTTTCCATGTCACCAGCTTTGTTCTTAACACGTCCAAAGAAATCTACATTCAAATGTATGATTTTGCGTCACGTTAAGTTTAGCGTTTTTACGGTAAGTTCAGTTATTTTTTATCGAGTAAGTAATTTGCAGCGTGAAAGAAGAGATATGAAAAACAAATAAATGCTAATCGATGTAAACCCGTGGATTGAAGACTGGTGCGATCATTTTAAGTGGTAATTTTCATCAGCTTAACAATCGGCGATTATTATTAACTAAGTGAGCGATGAAATTTATCAGGCAGAGAGAAAATAAACAGACTTACCAGAAATTTTCTTCCCAGCATCTGAAGAGTGGCTATCAGCGCCAGCCGGAATCAACAGTCCTTCAGCCTGTAGGAAAATTTTTTTTTAGTTGTGAAAATAAATAAAATGTTGATGCTTTTTAAAAACTCACCTCCAACGTGTTGGGGCTCATGGCAGCGTACTCTTCGGCATGCAGTTCAAATATTAATCCCTCGATATCAAAGAAAAGAATGTGACTTTCGGCATCTACAAAATGTTAAAGGGTATTTTTTTATATTGTATCGTCCGACGCAATGCTGCTGTATCTACCGTACCTTTAGGGTTGGTTCGCAAACCCTGAATTATCAACGGGCTGCTGCGATTCTTCATGAGGAAGTCTCCATGCTGATTGTTATGCGCGTGCAACTGTTGGAGTTGATGAATTCCGCGTTGCGTTGCATGGCGAATGGCATTGATATTGCGATGTCTTAGACCTCTGTAGGAATGTGGTCAAGAGATGGCGATAAAGAAGAGATGCTAACAGAGAACAAATGTTCAAACTATACCTGAAGAAATGAACGGCCGGATTAGCGAGACCCATTTCTGATGTCGATCCAGCGCTGCTTCCCGTTTCACCGGTATTTTCGTCGCAAGCATTCAGCACCTCCTCAGCCAGTATACCGTGTAATACGCGGTCAAGATGACCTGTCTCCATCTGCCAAACATACACGGTGCCATCGGAACAGCCGACTATAAGAAAATCGTCCAGTGGGCGCCATTTAATCGAAACCACCGGGAACAAATGACGACTTGCCAGGGTCACACATTTACGCTCCTGCAAACTAAGCAGCGTGACGGAGTGGTCCGATGCGACGGAACAGATGCATTTCAGAATGCGAGGCTAAAAGGATGATGAATGGTGTTTAAGTCCTGAATGCGACTTGATTTTTAAATGTGTAATACATACACTGCATGTGGGCGGAGGGACAAGCAGTTGTGTAATTTCCCCAGCGTGAACGCAAAATCTATGGATCAGTGCTCCGCTGTACAGATCCCACAGGCAAACGGCAAAATCGACTCCGCCTGATACTAGATGCGACTTGTCGTATCGCGAGTGCGCCAACGATGGACATAGGAGACAATTGACTCTCCCACTATGTCCATTCAGGATTTGATGCGGTGGCCAATCTGTTGATTGCAATATTACATGTTAAATATTGTTTTAAAATATCTATTGGTTCCATAGGTCCATAGCTACCAATAAACTTTTGATGGTTGCCATGAAGTAAGTGCAACATCACCGTTTGTGTCGCTGGAACGATGATAATGCTTCCATCTTCTCTACCCACCACCAATCTACTTTGCTGCGGCAAATAAATGCTTGCGGTGAGTTTAATCAATGGTTCACTGTTTTGGTACAGCTGATCCAAAATTCCCACTGGAAGAGGACTCATCTTGTTCCATGCCTCTAGCAGAGAGGTGCATATAGTAGCTTCCAATGCTGAAATAAAAATGGGATATTCTGGTAGCAAATTATTGCAATTTTTTTTAAAAATTATTTTCTTACTTTGAGGATGTTGTTTCAGATTCTGAATCTGTTTTATCTGCTCCATGGAAATGTCGGGCACAGCCCAAATATTGACGTATCCTTCGGAATCGCCGCGAAGTAAATACTTTTGCGTTTTACCGCCGCGATTGGACGTCACGAGCTTCATCGTCGGTGGACAGGACAGGGGTTTTTCACCTGTCTGCGACAGAATGCAGTACAAGAACGGCGAATCTTTTCCAACGGAGGGCCCATGGAAGTCCTTATTATCCGGTATGCTGTTCGCCGGCAAACGGAACAGATAACCCTTTCCTTCGTCCGACCACAGAATAACCCGATCGTTTGATAGGAAATCGCCTCCCATCCACCGTTCGCCGGATGGTGAAATGACACTGCACAGCACCGTAAAATCGCCTGCGTCGTAGATCTGCCAGTATTTTGCACACACGATCAAAACCGTGCGCTGGTTCTGCGAGCAGCAGTTCATGGTGATCGCATTAAGACAGCGAATTTGTTTCGATTCATTCTCGTAGATCGGCTCGGAGTACTTGTTTTCGTTTCCAATCAACGTCCAAACCTTCACCGTACCGGTAGTTGTGATGGCCAGCACAACGTCATCCTTGCGCTTCGATGGGCGCAACACATGGAGTGCGGAAATCCAATCGGGATTGACCTTTGAACTCAGACAGAACAAAACTTCCAGACTGAACGGATCCATCACCATAATTTCCGCGTAATATCCATTGCAGAAGAGGCGAATATCGTCACAGTTGGCCATGTGGTATGCCTGGATGTTCGTGTGCACCTGCGGCATCTTGATGCTTTCGGTGCACTTTCCGTCCACCAGGTCCCAGGTACACATTTCGCCATTTTCCGACGAACTGACTAGGAAATTATTGTCCTGAATGATCGATGCCCGTGTCAGGCACAGAACAGGAGCCGTGTGCCCCACTAGCAGACACCGGGGGGTCATCTGCAACGTCTCCGGATCCACTTGCCTGTAAGTAAACGGCAAGAAGTTCGTAAAAGTAGGCCATTCCCGTGGGCATCGAAATATTTACCATAGACAAATTTGTCCATCATAGCAACCTGTCGCAAGGATTTTCTGGTCTCGTGACAGGAACACACTCGACACACAGTGTGTAGGTGTGTTCGGTCCCCACAGCACCACAGGCACGACCAGGTTAGTGTTTAACATGTTTTCGGTTGTTTTATCAATTCACAGCTGGCGAAAATCACCAAAAAGCAGAAACTAAACGCACCAGAAAGCAAGTTTCCGTAGCAAAAATATATTTTTTCTGCACCAAACAACGAACGACACCTGATTACACCATCTTCCTAGTCATTATTTACAAAATAGCTGCAGATGTATTGATGTTTTTACGGTATGTGCTTTACACTTGTAGTAGTATTGTTTTTATTGATTGAACTACTAATCGAAGTGATTGAACTTTCCACAAAATCTGAAAAACTTTCAAATATTGTGTCTAAACTTGATGACTCCCGAATCAAGAAACACTTTGCGCACCCGGTGCCACTTTCAAGACAGATTCTAAACCATTCGATCTATGCACAATTCTGTTTTTTCTTCCACTCGAAATTGAGCTCGAGTGGCAGTCAATTTTTGATAAGAAAATTAGCAGAATCGAGATTCGGAAGATTCGAAGACTTGACCACTTGACGGATTCTAAAGGAATCAAATCAGACTTGATCCATTTGGGATTACATTTGTTTCGATTCAAACTTGATCAGAATCTATTTGAATTCATGTTGGCATGTTTTTCGGTTCTTTTATGGTCGCTTAAAGCTTTCATTAGCAAATTATTCGATGAATTCAACAAATGATAGAAATAATCGGAAAGCTAGATGGGTACGCATGATATTATTTGACGGAGTAGGATTCGGATCCAAGGATTGATTTGATTTTTTCATCTCTAAGGAAAATGTTGAAGAACTGACTTGCACTGTGCACTCATTACTGAGGAAAAATGGACAATAAGTATATTTCTTTAAAAAAAATAACGATTCACGATACGAACGATCGTTGTATCGATACATAAATGCAATATTCGAAATGATAAATTGAAAATTTTACTCACTGCAAGATAATCAATTCTACATATGCGGTTGCAATAGTAGCCGTTAGAACGATTCAAATGTCTACTTTTGTATTATATTTATATGTACAGTCAGTATCCGACTTAAGCGGATAATGGGGACCAGAGAAATCCGCGTATCTTGAATATTCCTTGACACATAGCTCATACTAGGAGTTCTTGTGTACATCATAGAATATTCAAACCTTTAATTTGTCCATTAATATGAATGCAATGCAAGCGTATTCAAACAACATGAATTGCAATAAACGAAATAAAAAGCGTAAGTTATCCAAATGTGTAATTTACATATTTATTCGTGATTGACTGTAGTTATGTATGTTAGAATTCGTTTTATTTCCATGTATCTTTTATTATAAACCGAAAAGCTCCACACTGTACACACTACTGAGGAGGATAGTAACTATTTCGTCCTGGTGGTGGTCCTGGGGGATAATATTTGTTTACATGCGGTGGATGTTGATAATGTTGCCATGCCTGGGGAGGTTGGGGTGGTATCGGAGCTGGCCCGTATGGCGGCGGTGGCCCATGAGTTTGTGGCGGCATTGGTGGCGCAGGATGCATTGGATATGGAGGGTACGGATAATGCGAGCTGTCGGTGGTTATGTGCTTCGGAATCGGATTTGCTTCAATTTCCGCTGGAGGTAACGGTGGTAGAGGCGTCTAGTGAACATGATAAAAAATAAAATTGGTTCATTAATGATCATTAGACATGCTTAATACCTTGCTAGTGTTCCTTACTTTCACGGAAATGTTTGGTGAATTTTTGTTTGTTATTGGTGAAATATTCGCACGCTTCATGGGTGGAGATGCCTTGCTGGGGGGCAATTGAGGCGGACTGTCCGGTGGTGCATTTGCTTGTTGCGTCGGCTGGTACAGATCTAACACCTGATGACAAATTTCTTCCAAAATCTCCATCGTCACATCTTGTACAAACATGTCCCACCATTTCAAATGCTCGGGCTGCTTTCCAACCCAATCAACAACGGTGAATTTGCTCAGCTTGCTGGCCAAGTAAATTAATGCCACAGCAATGATTTCCGGCTCCCACTGAATCGATACGGTGGTGCTTAGTGAGTCGTTAACGAAATTCCATGCCATCTGAACCATCTTCTGCAACTTGGCCGAATCTCCCTTCAGGCTTTTAGCATACTTCACCAGGAACGAGTAAGGATGTTCAACCTGCAGATCAAATTTGATCGTTTGTAGAAGAATGCGCTCCAGCGTCATAACTTCTTCCTTTGGATCATCCCCGAACGACTGAAACTTCTCATCGGGTAGCAGCGATCGTGCAGTCTTGATAATGTCTTTACATTTCTTTGGAGTTTCCTCTACTTTCCCGGCGAGAAAAAGGCAGCAGCTGGCCGTCACGAAGCGTGGAAATGTTCGAAACGAGTGGAACATATAGAACCGATGGAAATACACAACTCCCGTTGCCACCGTGTTGTGACCCAAACTCATCGATGCACCGGCTTCCATAATAAACCGTGCGCCTTCCTTTCGGTACCGTCTTTCGGTTTCGTAATCGACGCCATCTCTCGCTGAAGGCGTATTCCGTAGGTCCTTTTTATCGTAATACCAATTTGGCATTGTTAGTTTGGAAAACTTTCACTTTGTAAAACAAATCTATTTTGTTCACGAACAACTTCGGACAGATGCGTAGCGAAACTTTGTAAACAATTCGCTGATTGACGTTAGATTAACGTGCCAATGCAGAATAATTTCATAAGGTATATACACTGCAACCAGAGGAAGCGGAAAATAGATTTTTTTAAATTGTGCTTAACCGTCACCCGTTCAACCAAACCTACATACGTAGACGTTCAACCGGACTACCCGGGTAGTCCATACATTTTGTATGGGAGACTCCGTTTTGCTGTACTTAAGACTTAATAACTTTTTATCTAGACGTCGGATCGATTTGAAATTTTCAGTGAAGATACTTGAGAGTGTTTCCCACAATGTTGTGTAGTTTTTATAATTTTAAAAATTCATTAAGTATGTTAATTTGAGGTTCCAAAAAATTTCACCCTTCACATCTATGACCGAAACCTGTGTAGCTTCAACATTTTAGATAAGAGTTTGCATTTTCTGTATTTCAGTATACGTATCTTTAATCATTGAATCTTAATTACTTGAAATTTTCAGAAATTTATTAAATTTGTTTAAACATGTTTTAGAAATGTTCAAGTAGGATTGTTTCATTCGAAAACACGAATCCGATAATTTAAACATTTATGCCTTACGTTTAGGCATTAAAATCTTAGTCTAATATTAAACACAAGTATGCTACACATCATTTTGTTCAGAAAATGTGCGCCACAAACACGTTTATTAATCCGTTTCTAGTCGACTATGTGTGTGATTCAAAGTACAACAAAAGTTAAGTAAAAGTGAGCGTTATGGAAAAACTCAATTCTTTGAATAGATAAAACCGAACAGACTTATAGAAGAATTACTAGGAACTGCATTTCTGACGAAAAAAGAATTAAATAACGGACAAAACTTTGTTCCCAGTTGAAGCATGAAGATAGCATGAAGCGAGTGAGAGTTTATTAATTTTTACAATATTTTATGCAATTTTCCAAAACATTTCAAGTAGTTAAGTATCTACGAGCAAATATATCAGTACTAAAATACAGAAAAAGCAAACTTCTATGTAAATTATATGAACTACACAGATAAATGGTTGTAGATGTGAATGGTGAAATTTTTTGGAACCTCAAATTAACATACTTAATGAATTTTTAAAATTATAAAAACTACACAATATTTTGGGAAACACCCTCAAGTATCTTCACTGAAAATTTCAAACCGATCCGACATCTAGATAAAAAGTTATTAAGTCTTAAGTACAGCAAAACGGAGTCTCCCATACAAAATGTATGGACTACCCGGGTAGTCCGGTTGAACGTTTGAGGGGTATCAACCGAAAAACGAAAATAAAAATTATTTAAATTCTTTGGAAATTTTTTTTTCTTTAGCAAAACGATCGAAAATGAATTTTTCTAGGTATTCTAAAAATTTCATGCCGATACGTCAATCCAATCAAAAGTTAGAACAAAACAAAACTCCAAAAACTACCCGGGTAGGCGGTTGAACGGGTGACGGTTAACAATAAATGGTACACAATAAAATTTATGAAATATGATTTTTTGGTTCATTACAATAGAATTGTGATCATTTACCGACTTTTGATATCAGCTGATTAGATGCGTTGCCAATGCAGCAGTTTAATTCAACGATGACATTTGAAGTTATCCACACCTTGTGGAGGTTTCTAGTGCATCGATTTCCCGGTAGGCTGCGCTGAGCGAACAGTTCCTGTTTCTCCCGTGGAGTTGGGAAAATCGATTCACGGTTGGAATTCCAATCTTTCGATTCAAATCCATTTGGAGATCCGGATCTCCGAATCCGAATCTCAATCCGTCATATCATAAGCTGCTAATAAACGGATGCAATCTTTCGATGCAATGAAATAAATTAAGAAATTATTTTAATTAAATTCCAACAACACGAACAATCTAGTCCTTTTTGAGAATATGCAGAGTAACTGCTTTACCCGAGTTAACTCCGAGAAGAATCTTTGGAAACCGTCTAAGCATCGAATCTTCGAATCTTCCGGCTCCCGATTCTGCCAACACTACTGATCGAGCACACTTCCTGTTTCTTTTACTTTGTGGATGGTGTCAGAGTAAGGTGAGTTTTTAAGTGTCTGCGAAAAAATAGGAAATTTCTTCAAATACTGTTCATCAAACTAAGTTGAGTCCATTGAATAAGTAAGGACAATACGTGCTCTTCGGTATTGAATCTAGGATAGTGCTAAAATTGGTGTAGTTTTGCTACATTTACGTGTTACCTTTCCGGCACATGTTTGGCAAAGCAACCTGCTATCGGCCATTTAAAAAACCCTCGTGTTGGAAGTGACGCGAGCGAATGCCTACATTTTAGGTGGCTCGCATTTTGTAGGTAGTTTTCGGGTTACTGTGAAGAATACTTCGACCTGTTGAGGATCTTTGATAAGGAAGGTGCGCGGCGATTAAAGAAGCTCTCCGGCAGCGGCGTGGCAAAAGTTTTGCGGTGACATACAGTTACCCCTCGTGTATCCTTCATCGCACACCCGGTAAGTGTCTTCATCCGGAATGAGCCCCGACAAAAACCTTCCTTATTTAAGTGAAACAGTGTTGAGTATTCGGACGCAATATCCCTTCCATAAAAGAATCCAATACGATATTAAGCAAGTCTTCCGTATTCGTGGTTAGTGGTCATGCGATTTAAAAAGATAATCACCATAGAGATCACCGAGCTAAGATAGCATCGACACATCGAACGTGTTCCGCTTAGTGATGTGATGAACTGGGAATATGACAAAAAAACAATCGTTTGGACTTTTTTTTGGAAGTGATAATGCTTTCCGAATGCTTTGACAATGTGTTCTCTTAAGTAAGGAAAATGAGTCGAGGGTGGTAATTCCTTTTACAGGGTGGAAATGTTCGTGGTTTGCCAATAACAACTTTCCTTTTATTGTTTCTTCTCTCTGCAGCTTTATACTCTGAAACAAACCATTCACCATGCCGCAGAACGAGTATATTGAGCGGCACATCAAGCTGCACGGTCGCCGGCTTGATTATGAGGAACGCAAGCGTAAGCGCGAGGCTCGCGAGCCGAAGAAGCGCGCCGCGATGGCTCGCAAGTTGCGCGGCATTAAGGCCAAGCTGTTCCAGAAGCAGCGCCGCAACGAAAAGATTCAGATGAAAAAGAAAATCCAGGCCCACGAAGAAAAGAAGGTGAAGAAGACGACCGAGAAGGTGGAAGATGGTGCGATCCCGCCCTACCTGATGGACCGTGGCATACAGTCCAGCGCTAAGGTGCTGTCGAACATGATCAAACAGAAGCGCAAGGAGAAGGCGGGCAAATGGGATGTACCGATTCCCAAGGTGCGCGCTCAATCCGACGCCGAGGTGTTCAAGGTGATCCGGAGCGGTCGAACGAGGCGGAAAGCATGGAAGCGAATGGTCACCAAGGTGACTTACGTCGGCGAAAACTTCACCCGTAAACCGCCAAAGTACGAACGGTTTATTCGACCGATGGCGCTGCGATTTAACAAAGCTCACGTAACACACCCGGAGTTGAAGGCTACCTTCCACCTGCCGATCATTGGAGTGAAAAAGAACCCATCCTCTCCGATGTACACAAGTTTGGGCGTGATCACCAAGGGTACGGTGATCGAAGTGAATATCTCCGAGCTTGGTCTGGTGACGCAGTCTGGCAAGGTTGTTTGGGGCAAGTACGCCCAGGTGACGAACAATCCGGAAAATGATGGTTGCATCAATGCGGTGTTGTTGGTTTAGTGTGGGAAGGGAAAGAAAAAACGGTGGTTGTCGCAATGATTATCAGTCGGGATTAATCATCACTAATTCTCACCGGAAGAAGTATTTAGGTTTTAATATACTTTTCTAAGCTAGGTGTATTGCATTAGACGCGACATACCGTTATAAATTGAGGATGAGAGGGGAGGGGAATACTATACAAGGTTTTTTGTACCAAAAAGAAAGTCGAAGAAAAGGACATCCACATTCTAGCCATGTGCTAGGAGCATGATATTCACCATGGTCAACTTATTTTGATGAACAAGTAGCATGATTTTTCCTCGTGGAAATTCAACTGAACGTGGCGAGACGACAGTAAATTAATCTTTCCTAAACGTTTACGTCTGCACGCGCACTCAGACCGCCCAAGATGCAGATCTTCGTCAAAACCCTCACGGGTAAGACCATTACCCTAGAGGTCGAACCCTCGGATACGATCGAGAATGTAAAGGCGAAGATCCAGGACAAGGAGGGCATTCCGCCGGACCAGCAGCGTCTGATCTTCGCCGGCAAGCAGCTGGAGGACGGACGCACGCTGTCCGACTACAACATTCAGAAGGAGTCGACCCTCCATCTGGTGCTGCGCCTGCGTGGTGGTGCCAAGAAGCGCAAGAAGAAGAACTACTCCACCCCGAAGAAGATCAAGCACAAGAGGAAGAAGGTCAAACTTGCTGTCCTCAAGTACTACAAGGTAAGGATTAATCAACAAAAACTTTGATTCATTATGAAATCGTGAAATAATGCCCGGTTCCCTATCTACCTTTTTACAGGTTGACGAGAATGGAAAGATCCACCGTCTGCGTCGTGAGTGCACCAGCGAATCGTGCGGTGCCGGCGTGTTCATGGCCGCCCACGAAGATCGCCACTACTGCGGCAAGTGCCACCTGACGCTTGTCTACTCGAAGCAGGAGGAGAAGTAAAAAAGAGGGTTGATGGATATGCGATTAAGTTGTATTATTGTTTCTACCATACCCATTGGAAGATCTGGAGTTTAATGGTCCAACTTCAGCGCGACATGATTGATCGGGGAAATAAACGTTAATACAGCCATCGCTCTGTATTAAATCTGAAATAAACTTGTTGAAGGGTTTTCCAATTTGGGGTTGGCACGTGAGAAAGAAATGAACATGAAGCGCATATTTTTCACATCACGAATTTGTGGATTTAGCCTGGTTTATTTTATAACTTCATCTAAATTGAGTTCAATTCAAGAATAAAGAAAACCACACTTTAATATTTAAATACGCTTTTTCGCCAGAAAAATATTGAGGTACGCCATGTTCAGAAGTATTGGCCTTTATAGGTTTCGTAGTAAGATAAGGAAACCATCTACGTGTGATATCTAAATGATGGTTTTGACTGCTCGGAATATGGCAGGTGGAATTTTACGGGTCGAGTTTTTCAAATTTGGCACCAGGTAATTTGAACATTTTTGCGTTATCAATAGAAATGATTTTTCAAATTGTATAAATCAATGGATGAGTTCGATAAATTTAGTATTTATTGTTCAACATATCACTATTTACACCTTCAAACGCACCCGCGACTAATTCAGCGAATATGCTATAATTTACTAAAATTTAACTATTAACTTGGCCATAATCCATACAACATACATGCTTATCATCGGGAAACCACCCTGCAGCTTCTTAACCTACCTACGGGCATTGTGAAAATTTACTACGGCATACCGATTAATTCGAATCATTCCATTCAACGTACCGCCCAACCCCCCGTCGTTACCACCATCTTCGTCATCCTCGTCGTAGGACGAGTAGTACAAATCATCGTCCTCCTCGAAACTGTCATCGTCCTCCTCCTCGTCGTAATCGGTATCGTAGTACTCATTGTCTTGCTCGTCATCGTCGTCCTCGTCGTCGTCCTCATCGTCGGTGTAGTCCAGGCCTTCGATCGCAATCCCACCGAAGGCACCACCCACGTACGGGCGACCGGGCAGATCCTGCAGTGCGATGCGCTCCGTGTGGATATTAATTTCGATCTCCCAGCGGAAATTAAAAACCATGCAACCGACCATGATGAGTGCTGGCAGGGCGACACGATTTTTCCACGCCAGCTCGGTCAGGAAGAGAAACGTGCGACCGAGGTTCGAATTCTGCAGCATTTTGCTTCCGTATTGTTTGCAACCGCAGCATCAGGAAGGAGGCCTGTAGAGGGTAGAGATAAAGACTAAATATCAGCTGGAATACGGTTTCATAGGTCTCCCATTGTGCGAAGTGTGAT
Organism: Anopheles ziemanni; assembly: GCF_943734765.1. NCBI lineage: Eukaryota > Metazoa > Arthropoda > Insecta > Diptera > Culicidae > Anopheles > Anopheles ziemanni. The sequence goes on from NC_080705.1 coordinate 43,755,244, forward strand.
AAGAAACTCAGGCGAGGGAATAGAAGTACTAAAACTACGCAGTTGCTGATTAGATGGATCTTTTTATTCATCTTTTAAATTCCATTCAAGCTTTAAGCATTTGCACATTAAAAAGGAATGTAGTACAGGACAGTAGGTTCAGCAACATACAACATCTAGTGATCATAGTAGTCGACATGGTCTCCCGATTTGAACAGCCCATTCTGAAGAATATGTAAAAATTTGGCTGTCGTTTGCTCGGTTGTGAGTATGGTTGTCGTGTCGCGAAGATTCTTAAAATACTCCCGGATTGCCGGCGCATTCGAGCGGGACTGTATGTCCACCGTCATTTCCGTTTCGACCGGTCCGGGCGAATAGTTCAGCACCGTGACACCCGCTTCGGCTTCCTCCTCCGCCAGCACACGGAAGTACATTTCTCGGGCTGCCTTACCGGCGCAGTAGTACGTCATGCTTTGAAACGGAGCCAGGCAGGCTTTGGAGGTAATATTCACTACCAGTTTTTTGCAGCCGGTGCCGCTAAACTTGCGCAGAAAGCAGCTGTTCAGCACGGCCACGGTGAAAACGTTTGTGCCGAAGTAATCCTGCCACTCTTCACGATCATCCAGCTCGACCGCCTTCCGCTCAACGTTCCCGATCGTGCCGACGTTGTGGATAACGCTGGCCAACTGGAACTGATCGAGCGACGTTTTGCCGATCGATTTGTCCAGTATTTGGTTCAGCAGCTCCTTCGATGCTGTTGCCAGGTCGACGGAGCTCGTTACCACGGTGACGTGCGGGTTCACGGACAGTATTTCCGATCGCGTCTGCTCTAGCCCGGACGCTGAGCGTGCCAGCAGCACCACGATGGACCCGGGCTTGAATTTGCGCGCCGTCTCGATGGCCATTTTGGCACCGATGCCACGCGAAGCACCCGTCACGAGAAAGTATGTCACTTGCTCGAAGTTAACGGCGGTCTCAGAGGTGCTAGCTGGCGTCGCTGATTCCGTGGAGGAAGACATGTTTGCACGAAACTACACTTTTGGCCAACGGGAGACACTTTACGAGTTGGGGGGGAAACAAAACAGACCAAAGCTGATACGGAAAGGAACAGTAAGGAGCACAAGCGTCAATCGACTAACTCCGTTTGACGTTTCTCGAAGCAATACATCAAAGTAACGAAGAAAAAACGTGTGTGTGCAAAAGCGTATCGCGTACAGCATCCAACGCACCTTACATCGATTTCACACTTACCAATGGCTAATGTCTGCTGCTAACTCGTTTTAGCGCGATGTGGAGCTCTCGGTGCCGCTTTCTTCGCCCTCGCGTCCTTCGTCGTACTCGTCCGCCTCTAGCTGCAGATGATCGTGCTGCACGAGCTGTACAATCTCCGCCTGGGAAAGGGCTTGTTCGGGACGAATGAATCGAAGCAGCTCGATGTTGCTGACGGGTTCTTCCAGTTCTAGCTCAGCCTCCGAGCGTAGCGTTGTGCTTCCTCCGAGCAACGATTGCATGAAAGCCTCCCGGCGCTCCACCAGCTGTTGCAGCACCGTGGGATTGGTTTTAAGACGATTTAGTCTCTTTTCTGCGAAACGAAACGATGGAGGCGGTTGTTTTCAAAACAAACATCTAACAAATAGCGACGGTGGGATTCTACGAAAACCACAAGGTTTTCGGTAGAACAGAATTAGATTTGTTTTATCAGCAACACAACCACCAATGGGCAATGGACATTTTCTACTCCACAAACCCCAGCGATACCACTGACAATTACGCTGCGTATTACCTAATGTCGCTAAATAGTTGTCTGAATCCGGAAGACGATTATCTTGCGGTTCCCGTGGGTTCAGTGGCGGCAGTTGTTGCGGGATGAAGTTATCTTCAAACTCGAGCGAAGCGGCCACCGCAGTCGTTTCACTTGGACGGTGGTTAGCCTGACGATCCTGTTCTATCCATGGGTCCGCAAAACTCATGATTTTAAACAGGCTGACGCAGCTGCTCTAATGGAGGTTGTCGTCTTTCACTCAGCAATGCCACACCGCCGCTGCACTAGTTGTTAGTCAGTAGGGATTCGATGCCAGATACATTCGGCAGGGGCTATTGAAAGGCTAGTTAGAAATTTATGCTTTGCCTAGCATTTTGGAATGTTTTCACGACGAATGTCATCGATCTGTGAAACTGCGCGTCAAGTCTACTGCCTAGTGATCTTATAACTCAGATGCAATCGCAAAGTGCAGCAAAAACTCATATCAAATTTTGCTAAATTACCAATGCAATATAAATGAATGTATACGGTGCCAAACAATTTATCTTTCGATTAGGAACCATTTTCATTCATAAATTGTGTTTGTCGATTATCACACCGTTAACGAAAAATACGTAATTAGAACTTCGTTTGACAACGAACATCGACAACCACTAGGCATGGCGTCTTTCGCTTTGACAACCCGCCCGTATTAGTGGTGGGAAAATTGAATCCTTGCAGGGACTCGAATCTTTCGATACAAATCCATTCTTAGATCCGGATCTTCGAACCCAATCCATCAAACAGTTGCGAGACGATGTAAACCATTCAGTGTCGGTATGAAAATCGTTTATCCTAATCTAAATCCCCATCAAATGACAAATGGTAAATCGCTTTTTCCCTAATAAAAAGATGCCACACATTTCCGTTGCGAGGTTCAACGCTGTAAGTAGTTCTGTTGATGTTGAAAATTGTTGCGGTAACAACAATGTTACCACCTCTATGTTAGCAGTTTGCTACATGGGACATTAGCTGTCATTGTGACATATGTCGGATTATATAAAATGGCGAGCGCGCCAGGAATTCTTGCTCTGTGTGTGAATAAACGCTACGGTGAAACAACGTGTACTCTTTGTAAAGTCAAACCCCTGGAAAGAACCTACCATTTTCTGCGTCAGGTTATGGGCCCAGTGCTGCGTAAGCCCAGGGAAACACGAAATTAGAACAAGAAGCATTGTGAGAATCGGCAAGTTAGAGAAAAAGCACGGAAATGGCCAGCAGTGCAAGAAAAGCTGGTATTGTGCAGTTCTCAGGAGAAGGGTTCGATACATGGAAGTTTCGAGTGGAAACCCAACTCGCCGCCCATGGTGTGAAGGAGGTTCTAACCTCTGATCCACCCGAGGAGAAGGCAAGTGCTGAAGTAAAACGTGATTTCGTGAAAAAAGACGACAGAAGGCAGTATGCAAATGGAACTATGGCATCGGCGCTTCGCCCATTTGGGCTACAAAAATGTGGTTAAGTTGCAGCAGCTGAACATGGTGGATGGATTGAAGTTCGATATAGGACGTAAACAAACTTTCTGCGAAACGTGTGCGGAAAGTAAAGCAATTCGATCACCATTCAATGGTACACGACCGGCCACTAGAAGACCACTGGAAAGGGTGCACACAGATATCTGTGGGAAAATCACACCAGCGACACATGATGGATTCCAATATTTTGCCTCTTTTGTGGATGACTACACCCATTTTGCCGTTGTATACCTCATGAAGTCGAAAAACCAGTTGTTCGACCACTTTAAGGAATATGAGGCTATGGCAACAGCAAAATTCGGTACCAAAATCGAGAAAATACGCTGCGATTTAGGACGAGAATACTTCAGCAACGAACAGTTGAATTATTACAAGAATCGTGGAATTCAAGTCGAGTCAACGGTAGGCTACACACCACAACAAAATGGGGTAGCAGAGAGGTTTAACAGAACAGTAACGGAGAAAATGCGAGCTATATTGATTCAATCTGGAGCACCACAATCACTATGGGGTGAAGCGGTGCTGAATGCTGTTTACGTGTTAAATCGAAGTCCAACAGAAGCTCTGAAGAATAAGACCCCTGCGGAAATGTGGCATGGTGTGAGGCCAAAGGTAGAAAACCTGCGAGTTTTTGGATGCGCGGCTTACTCATGGATACCGAAACAGAAACGGAGCAAATTAGATCCAACCAGCCAACGTTGCGTAATGCTTGGATATGCGCCGTGTGGATATCGTCTATGGAATCAGGTGTCAAAGAAAGTTTTCGTGGCACGTGATGTTCGATTTAACGAAAAAGATTTTCCGTTCAAATCGCAAGAGAAGGTGGAAGTCAACATTCCCATCATTCCATTAGTGGTCCCACAGGTGCAGCGGCAGAGGGGGGAAATAAAGGAGGTTGCTGTTGATACATGTGCAGATGCTGATGACGATCCTGGTCGTGAGGCACCATTAATAGAGGTTCCTGAGGTTCATCCGGACAGCAACGCGGAAGAGAGTGGAGAGGAATTCTGTATGGCCGATGAAGAGGTTGAAGCTGCAGAACCTGGACTGAGTGAGACCGATAGACGGTCGACCCGGTCAACGAAAGGGATCCCTCCGGTTCGTCTGATCGAGGAAGCATATGCTAATGGAGTTATGCTTAAGGAGGAGATTGAACCCAAAACTCTGGAGGATAATCAAGGCTGTATGGCGTTCGTAGGATCTGAACGTTCCAGTCGTCGCTCGAAACACATCGAAACTCGTGGACGTTTTGTCAGGGAGCTGGGTGACCGTGGCGTGCTTAAGCTGGAGTGCTGCCCCACTGAGGAGATGGCCGCCGACATTCTGACTAAGCCGCTAGGTGCAGTCAATCTACTAAAATTCAGTAAGATGATGGGACTTTCGTCGAGCGGTGGCAACAATCGTTGAGGAGGAGTGTTGCGGTAACAACAATGTTACCACCTCTATGTTAGCAGTTTGCTACATGGGACATTAGCTGTCATTGTGACATATGTCGGATTATATAAAATGGCGAGCGCGCCAGGAATTCTTGCTCTGTGTGTGAATAAACGCTACGGTGAAACAACGTGTACTCTTTGTAAAGTCAAACCCCTGGAAAGAACCTACCATTTTCTGCGTCAAAAATTAGCTAACTTATGGAACCTATGTTCGTCGCAAGCATTGAAAACCGGGCACAGTGATGTTTTTCTGTAACATTGTCGAAAGAAGATTCTCAATGGAGAGTTTATTTTTAATAAAAATTCGATAAATATGTAAATCAGGCCCTAGTCTGAATCATTGTCACTCCATGGGCTAAATGTAATGGCAGAACATTTTGAATAATCGACGTATTTTTTTAATAAAAAATCGGTTCATGATTTTTTCTCGAACGAATCAAATTTGATTCGAATCTCAATAGAATAAAATCTTTAGAATCCGTCAAATAGGATTCGAATCTTCGATCTTCCGAATCCCGCCATTCTGCCAACACTAGCCCGAATGTCCGTTGACGCTTCGCGTGCAAGGATAAACCGCGAGTAGCGAGAAAGAAAAAGTGTCCCTCCATTTATCCCGCGATCATCAGAACATTGTGCCATCGAGGAACGTTTGCGACTAGGCAGTGGGCAAATTGTGCACAGTAGTGCATTAGTGTCATCATTTAAGAGATTGACGTTCGGGCCTTGCCAGCAATCGTGACACAATCGCCGTGCCGGCATCCGAGCAGCAACATTAACGATGGGCGAACCAACAGTTTCGTTAGAGTCCCTTGAACTATCCGGTAACATTCTGGACCGGCATGACATTGCGGACGCTTCGGCTCCTGGCCTACTGGAGGTTTGTTGCGTTCCATCCGATGCTTTTGGCTATACCTCGCGTAATCCGAGCTGCAACATTAAAGCCATGCTTTGTTTATACGTTCCTTGTACATCATTCCATCTCTTTTGCTCTCCCGCTGTGAACGTTTTCTCCACAGGTGACGGGCGTCTCGCAAACCGGCACACCGACCGTAAGTGGGCTGAATGACTTCGATTACCAGCAACTGACCGCACTATCGATGGGGCTGAAGGACCTAAACCAGCTGTCCACGGTCAATAAAGTGCCGATACCACCGGAGATTATGGAACACTTCAACCGTAAGTAAAGATGCGGATGTAGCGTTCCCTGCGTCAAATAATGCCCGTTTTATGTGCATCGTTTTAGATATAAAATGCCACTGCACGATGGGATTGTTCCCCGAAATCGGTCGAGCGTGGTTAACAATCGATACGGATTTGTATGTAAGTAATGCTTTTAAAATAACGGATCTATGGCGATGTACTGATACTAACCCTTCTGCTTTCCAACACTAGATATGGACGTATGAAAATGTACGCGACGTTGCCTACTTTGACGGTCTCTCAGAGGTGATCATAAGCGTAGGGTTAGTGGCACCCAAGCCGGGAATTTTCGTATCGGACGTGCGGTATCTACTCGTACTCACCACGCCCGTTGAGATCGTGATCCTCGGCGTGACGTTCAAGGACGCGAACAACGGGACACCGAACCGTTCGCTTTCCTCCCAGTCCACCGAAGAGATGCAGCTGATGAGTGGTCCCATTTTCCTACTTAACACCGATCAGGTGGCCATCATGTGTGTCCAGGGAACGGATGATGGGCGCATATTTCTCGGTGGACGTGATGGGTGTCTGTACGAGATCGTCTACCAGGCCGAGACGAACTGGTTTGGCAAGCGCTGCCGAAAGGTCAACCACTCTCAGGGACTGATCTCGCATCTGGTTCCGGGGCTGTTCAAAATGTTTACTGAGGTCGACTCGGTAAAGTCGATCGTGGTGGATAACTCGCGCCGTCTGCTGTACGTGTTGCTATCGAAAGGTTCGATCGAAACGTGGGATATCGGGACGGACGCGGGCAGTACGAGACGCATCGCGAGGCTCTCCCACAAGGAAATCTTTGCGAATGCCACCGCGATCCTGCGTACGCTCAACACGAACACATTTCTTCCCGTGTCCGCCATCTGTCCGCTAACGGCGGACGATTCGCCCAGCTTGCATCTGGTGGCGGTGACGGAAAACGGTGTTCGGTTGTACTTCTCCACGCTGCCATTGACCATGCACGGCTTTTACCTTCAACATCAGCAGCAACAGCATCAACATCAACAGCAGATGCAGCAAAGCCAAATGGAAAACTTCCAACAAACCACGCCTGGGCAACAACCCGTTGGTGGAAATCCGACGCTTCTTTTCGGTCAAGATCAGCAGAGCAATCGGAAACCGCAAGGACTTTACATGCTGCACGTACGTGTCCCACCGGGATACACACCCAACACAACCACCGGCAAGCCAACGCATGTGCATACGCTTCACGTTACACAAGGCTCGGTACTGATGGTGTCCACGCCCCAGCAAGATCAGGACTTTCTCTGGTCCCTTAGCACGGAGCAGTTCCAGTCACAGCAAAACTTCATCGAATCAGCCACAGTGATGCCACTCGATGGGCAGGTGTGGGCGGTCGGTGAATTGAAGCGCAAGGATCGGCTTTCGATCACCACCCCTCTCCGTACCGCACAGCATCCGCGCAAGGTGGCCCTGCTCACAAACCAGGGTGTACACATCGTGTGCTTGCAGCGCTCGGTAGACGTCCTTCAACAGCTGCTGCTGGCATGCCGTGGACCGAACAACGATGCCGTCAAGGCGTACTTCCAGATACAAACGGAAGCTCAAGCGTGCGCTACGGCTCTCCTGCTAGCATGTCTCGAGTCGTACCGTGGAACCGAGGTGGGAGAATGGGCCGCCCAGGCGTTCGTGTTGTACGGTGGCGAACCGTACTTCGATACCTTCCTTCCCAACGCCGGAACGACCGCTCAACGTCAGCTCGCATTCAATTCACCCATCGCCGGTGCAGGGGGCTACGGTAGCGGCGGTGGTTACGATGGAGGGTCACAGCAGGGTGGTAATTTTGGGCCCGGACCCGGCCGTATGTGGGCCTCCACGCCATTCTCTACACCCGGCGGTGGTCGTGGGCCGTTGCTGGGCTATCAGCAACACCTTCCGCAATTGCCCTCCGACGGTGGTGGTTCACCGAACCAGAGCTTTAACAACAACAACAACAACGTCTCAATGGGCCCCCACGTGGTCGATTCGGCGCACTTTCACTACTCGGCCAAACATACGGCCTTGTATTTGCACGTGAGCCGTATGATGCGCTGTGTCTGGAATCGGCCATGCATCAACGACCGGTTCCATTCGTCCATATCGCAGGCGGACTGTGCGACCCTGCTGGAAGATCTTTACGCCCTGCGACGCTTCCTCGAAACCGTTCCGCTTTGCAGTACCCTCGGTTACGTTAGCGGTCGAAATGGGACGTCCTTGCGTGCCACTCTCGGCAGTGGCAGTGCCTCGTTTGCTCCGGCCGGACAGGCGAATCAATCCGGACTGCTGCTACAGTCACCGATAAGCAACGGAAATGAACGGGGATACGGTGGCGCTAGCGGGCTCTTTTCGCAGCCTTTTGCCGCCGGTTCCGGAGGAGGGTACGTGCCGAGCACTGCCGGAGTGTCGCAGAGAGCCTGCACCGAGGAGGCCCTGCAGGAGGAGAAAAGATCACTCGATGCGTTGGCTCGGCTGATAAGTGAGTGGATGCTTTCTTTCTAATTTTTTTTTCATGTATCTTAGCCAAATCATAAATACCTTCCAAATCAGCTCAGAAATTAAATTATTTCTGATCTTGATGGGCACCAACCTCCCGAAAGATTTGAAAAATATAATTTAATAATTAAACATTTTTATTTCCTCTGTTCCGTTTTCAGAGCAATCCTGCGAAGTGATCGGTCTGTGGAAAGTGATCTGCGAGCACCAGTGCCATCAGCTGGTTGAAAAACTAGCGAAGGAGGAACAGAACCTGCTAAAGATGTGTACGTTCCGTGATTTGATCATCTCGCGGGCGGACGTTTGCGGGCGCTTGATCGTCACGCTTATCAACACGTACCTCGCGGACAATGCCAGCGTGGGGCCGATCTCGTCGAAACTGCGCGAAGTGTGTCCGACGCTGTACCGCCACGAGGACGCCGTTTCGCACAAGGCGACCGAAATTCTGCTTCTGACGCGCAGCTGTACCGATCGAGAGAAGAAGGAGGAACGGCTGCGGACGGCCCTGCAGCTATGCAAGAGTGCCGTACCAAATTTGCCGCTCGGCGAGCTGTGTGCACAGTTCAGCGCGTGTGGGTTTTACGCTGGCGTGATCGAGCTGTGTACCGTGTGTGCGGCGAAGAGCGACCCGAACGAGGCAGCACTGCACTTCTATCGCAATAACGAGCCGATGGATAATCAGGAGGGTTTTATCGCATATCAGAACCGTACTAAGTGCTACCGGGAGGTGAAGGCGATGCTGGACTTTATGTACGAATCGGGCGCACCGGCCAGTGGGCGATCATCGGAGGCAGGTGTCTCGGCTTACTCGCCATCGGAACATCCGTCGGACGATCGCAGCACGGATAGTCGTGGCAATCGGGCGGACATTCAGGCTGTTATTGGGCAAGCACTGCAGCACACTGACCAGCTGCTGCACATTGCCGTCTACGAGTGGTTGCTGTCGAAGGGTCTCCATTCGGAGATGCTCGAAATTACCGAGCCATCGTTGGGCATATTCCTAAGTCGGGCGATGACTCGAACACCTGAGAATATGCAGCTAGCGGACCTGCTGTGGAAGTACCATGAGCGCAATGGCCAGCATGCGTCGGCCGCGAAAATTCTCGATCGGTTAGCCAACAGCCCCGGGGACAGTATCGACCTACTGCGACGCATCGAGTACCTGGCTCGCGCCGTCATGTGTATGCGCAGCGAATCGGTAGGCTTTTCCGCGCACAACGGTGTTCTGTTGAAGGACCTTGAGGATAAGCTGGAGGTAGCACAGATTCAACGACAGGTGTATGACGCCTTGGCGCTGCTGGCCCCGTCGAACGATGGGACGAGTCGTTTCACGCGTGATGCGCTGCACCAGCTGGACACGAACCTTTACAACCTGACCCAGCTCTACTCGGACTTTGCCGAGCAGTATGAGCTGTGGGAATGCAAGCTGACCATTTTGAACTGTTCCCACCACAACGATCCGCTGCTGATCGAGTCCGTGTGGACGCACATCCTCGACCGGGAGCTGTCGGGACCGGAGGAGACGACCGAATGCTGCCGGCGGATGCTGGCGAAGGTGAAGAGTTTGGCACTGGAGTACGACAGTTCGGGTTGCTGCTTTCCGCTGGCGTTCATCGTGCGCGAGCTGGAAATCCGCTGCTTCCGGCTGGGACTCTTCCACTCGCCCGTCCCCGAAGCACTGCTGGAGATGAATTTGGACGTGGAGGAACTGATCAACATTTACTCGAGGTAAGTACTCGGTGCTCGTTAATTGATTATCACTACCCACACTTTTACACTCCTTCCAGACTCGTGTCCATGAACGAACGCATCTGGATGACGGACCGCGACGAGCTATACCTCATCCGGTCGACTACCAACCTGCTGAGCTTGATCGTCGCCCAGCCGACGCTCGTACCGCTCAAGAACCGCCGGAAAGTGTTGGGAAAATCGCAGGAGCTTTCCACGGCCGCCCTCAACATACTCTACACCAAACCCGACACGCAGCCGATGATCGACAGCCTCCGCGATACACAATCGAAGCTACAGCGGCTGTTGTGAAGAGGGCTTTGGAGCACCTCGAGTTGGAAGCGATGGCCCAACAATCACATCGCCAGACGATTAGTGTAATTGTGTTTGTTTTGCTTATACGTTATTACGGAAGATTTGCTTTTTTACTTCTTCTTTTACGCTGACCGTTTGCTTGTTCGTGCACGAAGACGTTTCCTAGCACTAACTTCTTGCCTGCCAGCAAGGCGAATGAATTTCGAAGAAAGTGTAAATGCAAATGGATCAATGTTGTGAATAAAGTGGTACATTAGAATAATTCAACATGCTTTCCTGCTTGTGGCCTGCTTAACTAATTTCCTTTTCTCCAAAAAACGTCTCGTTCGGAACTCTCTTTCACAGGGGGAAAAAAAACTTCGGCGGTGGTAGGTTTTTCATTAAGAATAATGCGTGGTTGTATTTCTGTTATCTGCATTTACCTAGCGATCGGCGAGAGATCACTCTTTAATGGATGGTATTTGCAAAGCACTAATTTCCTAAATCAAACACAGGTTGCAGTTTTGGCGCCTGATGTGTTTCTTCCTCCGTGTTCTATACAAAGCCAGCCAACCGTTCTGTTTAAGGATCAATCTCTCAGATGCTAGGATTTCCTTAATAGCTTAAAACGATTGGGTTTCAAGAAACGCTGTTAAGTAGACTATTCCGGTCCTTTGCCCGATGGTTTCCTTTAATTGTTTTATTAGCGTTTAAATTGGACCGTAGAGCTGAAAATAGTAATTAAATAAACGCGCGATCTAATTTATGTTCTCACAAACGGTGCGATGAACGATATGACCAACCATCGTGTGTCAGACTTATGATGTTGATTATTTTAGAGTAACTACATATATATTTTAATAAGGAAACTAAGAGTAAAGAACACCCAAGCGGTTGTTTTGAACGAAGCAATTCCAAATTAAAGCCCAGAGAAGATACTGACAATTTTTGGACGAGTATAAAATAACTGGGAGGTTTGTTTTGGGTGTAAAAACTGACTACTATAAGGAGAGCCTTGTACAATTTTGACGAAACTACGGTTCGGTAACTGTAAAACGTGTACGGCACCCGACGTATATGTTGAATCGCTACGATAGCTTCCAAACGCTGTTTGGCTACATGAAAATGGTATAAGATGGAGGCTGCTGCTAAGAAGAAAAGCAGTCCCAGCAGAACTCCGTGTACGATTGTGTGTAGCTAACTAATGCACAAGTTGCACAGGTTGTTCGGTTCGGCCTGGTTGGTAGCACTGGATGTTGAGTAGGCTGTCTATTTACACGGCAGAAGAGAAAAATGAAACTTAAACGACACGAAACGGGGGTCCGCACACTTCTCATCGTCCCGCCGAACCCGGTCCGTGGAACGCCTTTACCACGAAAAAGCCGACGATCGTGGCGGCCGCAATGCCGAGTCCGGCCTTCCACCATAGCAACGGATCACCGGACATCATTCCAAACTGCTTCAGGTGGCTGCGAAAATGGAACAAGGGGATGGCAAACGACATTCGATTAAAAATAGACGTAAAGAAACAAGATATCGAAGACAACAATAGAAAACACATTCACTAAGCCTAAAAAAGTAGGTAGGAGCCATGCTTTCAAATACAGTTTCCTTTAACTAATACTCCAGTACTAATGGGTCCAGTTAATTCATGTAAAAGCTAATTTTCTACAAAATAAGCGCACGTACGAGACTTAGAACGCACTCTGTTCGAGGTAAATTGTAGGTATCACAATACTTTGTACATTAACCGTAACCACGCTATTGCTTTTTACAAAATGAGTTAATGACTTATTTTTATATACGCTCATATGATAGTGACCAATTAAGATCATAGTATACATGATTCTATAATAATTATATAACTTAAAGGAGTTTGCATATTACATGCAGAGCCGTTGTCTAATACTGCCCTCAACTACCTTATAATATACAAAATATGTTAGTTAAGTTTGTTAGGTTGCATGAAATACAGAAAAAAAAAGTTATATTACACTCTTCATTCAGCTTGTTTTGTTAGTATCTTCAGAAGCCAAGCAAAGAAAACGTGAGAAACAAAGGCAAAAGTGTACAGTACGATCAATTTTTACCGAACTCTAAGGTGTTAGAAAATTTATTAGAAATGAGATTTAATAGTGGCTAGCGAGTAGTGGGTTCATGCAGGAAGAACAGAAAGAAGAAAAATATCTGCACAAACGACCAAACTTACGTTGTTTCCCACAGCTGAACCAATCTATGTTTATAAAATAGAATCCACGCCGCTTGGAATCGACTGAATATGGCAAAATATGGATTGAAAACAATGTACGAAAGGGGTGAGAAAGGAAGAAATAAAAAAGGATTATAGTGAATATAAATTTTAGTTGTTTTTTTTTTTAATAGACTGGGGAGACTTTTTTAAGATACTGCTTTCTATGAAAATTCACGATCGGGGCTTGTGAATTTCATTATGATTTTAAAACGACCGTTGCATTACCTAAAGGGCGATAGATGTTTGTTTGTTTTATGTTAGAACTTCTAAAGTTGCTACAAATTACAGTGTCTTCAAAGAAAAGGTGGTTTGTTCCTGGTCGCAAACTTATTCCTTCTTCAAGTGAGGAGACATTTTCACCTGTTAGTGTCGTGTCCTTAGCGGACCTTGACTTGGCATGGTCTCTGGATGGGGATGAAAAATGTGTATAAGATACTCACGGAAAAGCTGCCATCGTTGCCAGCTTGGTGTAGACATCCTTCTTATTGTGCTTCACGCTGAAGAACTGCGGTTGTAGCAGCTTGTACTTGTGGCAGAAGTCCGGTGGCTGCAGCAGATAGTCCTGTCGGACCTCCTCCCGGTCCGACTTGGTGCCGACGATCAAAACCGGGATCTTGTTTTCGGCAAAGTATTTAATGTATATCCTCGCGATGTACTCGAATGACTTCGGGTTGCCGATGTCGTACACCAGGCAGGCAACGTCACAGTTCACCTCACCCGGCTGCAGCGGATCGAGCACGAGCCGTGCATCCACGTCCCGCAGCACCAGATACTTCTCCTGCCCGTACACCTGCACGGTGTTGATCGCGTACCGGTTGCTGTGCCGGATGTCGCGATCGGACAGGCGCTTCATGTCCTGCGCTAGAAACGCGCGACAGAAGGTGGTCTTGGCCGAGTCTTTTGGACCGATCACGTGGCACATGTACACCGAGCGGCTGTTCTGCTTCTTGGCTAGATCCAGGCGCCGCTCGCGCGTGATGTGAATAGCGGCCAGTTGCGACTCGTTCTCGTGCACACTAAAGCCCAGGTAGGCGAGATACTCGAGCGTCCGATGCACGTCCACCAACGTCATTAGTGTCCAGCGGCAAAGCCATCCGTGCAGCGTGGGCCATCCATTTTCGTTCGTTGGAATCGTGCGCTTAATGTCGGTGGAGAACGGCGGACTCGGACAGGCGCTGAAAAGTTTCTGAAACTCGGCCGGCGAAAGGGCACCATCACCATCGCGGTCACTGCGCTCAAAGAGCGAGATTAGAAACTGTTGCCCACGGTGTGACAGTTCCGTGCTGCTGCCGGGAGGTATCTTAACCGGCGGATGCAGATATTCGTCGCTCATCTCGAGTGACTCGTTGTAACCGAAGCGTCTAAGTACCGCCCAGGTTGTCTCGTTGCGACCGCGCTGGATGAACAGGCAGTGCAGGAAGAGGAACCCGCTCAGCGTCACCGAGTCATCCCGGATGCCGTCGGGTGTGTTTTTCATCAGCACCGCCTTCACCTCATCAAGCACTTGTGGCTGCAGTGGTGCATTGAAGCAACGTCGTTGGAAGTGGTTCAGCTCGTAGTCGTTCAGCAACCCGTCGCCATCGATGTCACACACTTTGAAGATACGCACTAACGCCTTTTTGCATGCTTCCGTAAGCTACACACACACACACAAACGAAGGAAAAAAAATAAAACAATCAAAGTTGCCATGGAACTTTTGTTGGATTCTTTCCTCCGCTTACATCCTGATCTTCCATGATGTACAATGGGGCAGTTGGGTGCAGCACTGCCTTCTGGGCGTAGTAAAACATTTCCGAGATATTGTGCAAGGTTTTGGCCGAACATTCAACGCAGCTTTCCACCTCCGGGTAATCTTCCATGATTGATAGGACATGCTGAATAAAAGAATATTTTTTATTAATTGCCTGACTGCCTGAATTAACTGTGGGCCAGCATACATCGATAGTCGAATAATCCACGAGATCTATTTTGTTGCCAACGAGAACAACCGGTTTACGCTCAAGCTCAGAACATTTCTGCACCATCGGAAGCCATCGTTCGGTGATGCCGTCGAGTGTTTCCTCGCATTCAACGGAGTAAACGATGCAGACGACATGGGCCTTCCGGATTTCTTCGGCAAGCGCTTCGTCCGATTGCTCTGCGGCTGAAAGAATAACCGGAGAATGTTGTTAAGCCTACCACACGCTCACAAATTTCCGGTGGAACACTTACCAGAATAGTCGACTATGTTGGTGGGCACTTGCTCCGGTGTGACGTCTGCCGGGATGGTGATCTCTTCCGCCTTGGGTGGCACATCCTCCGGAAATTCTTCACTGACCAACGAAAGGATGAGCGATGTTTTGCCCACTCCCTGGTCGCCCACCAGCAGTATGCGAACGTGTCGCCGGTGAGACACTGACCAGGCAACCATTGCTCTATCGTTGCGGTTTGCTTAGATGACGGTGTTCACGTGAACTAGCAACATTGACCGGAACGGGAAGCAACCGAGGGTGTTTTCTGCCGATGCCAAAATGAGTAAGCGCAACCTCGAAGGGATGTCGTCGGGGCCGTTGTTGGTGTCACTGGCACTGGCTCTGCGTTAATGCCACCGCGAAGACCCGTTGACACGACCTTCTACGCTCACACACGTTTAGCAAACGCAATATCTTACACAATCGATCGGCGAACGAATTCTGCACAGTTTGGGGTGAATGTGTGCGCCTGGTATTGCGCGAAAATGAGTTTCCCGAAGTGTACCCCTAGCAGCGTTTCCCGAGCACCGGGTTGGCGAAGGCGTCGTTGCTCCGCTTTATTTCTAAATACAGTTATTTTTCCCACGGACCAGCAACACTACTGGGGGGGATTCTTCAACGCGGCGGCGTACGCACGGGAGCAACATAGTTTTCACCTTCCTAAAGATTAATTATGCACTTGCTGGAGCATATGAGCTTCTTCGTTAGCACAGGTGATAGCCAATGGAAACGGTAGACCAGAAGGCAGAATTATTTTGCTTATTTTTGTCAACGCCAAAACACACTATCGATGCACCGTAAAACGCACTGAAGAATTGGAAACATCGACCCGGCACCAAGAACACCCGTGGCGGAGAAAAAGAGCCAGCAGACTGACGCGACTGTTTTCCACTTGTGCCCCCGTGTGGCACAGGCACCGAGATGACGATGTCGCGATGGACCAGAAAACTCCCCCGCAAAGTATTTTCCACGCGCTACGCTTTGATTGTTATTTTCTTTCCTATGCCCAATGCACGATGGTGCATTACGAAACCACACACGAAAATGACGTCTCGCAAAGAAAACATCATGACAAACACCGCGAGAGCGAGAAAGAACACAGCGAAAGAGACTAGCTGATCACTGACAACTTGACAGCTCTTTAAATTTCTCATTGTTTTCGTTTGTTCATCTCACTCCGCGTTGCACACGTGGATTCAAATCAGGCACGTGGTGTAGAATATATTCTCAAAACGTAAGTCTACTAATTTTTACCAGTTAAGAATGCACCGTAATTTTTGAGTGACACAATCGACACAAATATATTCACATACTCACCTTTCACAACGTCGCATGTAACCAGACTCGTTATCGAATGCAGACAGAAACATTCTAAGCACCATGTTTCATGATCATTCAATCGAATGTCGCAGCGATATCCCATTTTCAGATACTTTATTATCTTCCCGTTTGATTTTAATACCACAATTCTGCAATCCCCTGCATTACTCACCCCGCTCGCAACTGATTTTAAACTCCACTCTGTGTAGCCCACCAACGCCAGAGATCCTTAGCCACAACCGTTACACTTTAAATCGGACAGTTTTCTTTCCCTTCTCTTCAACTTTCATTCTGGCTACCGTTTCATAAAGACGTTATTGTTTTACTCCATCTTCCCAACGGATGTTCATCACGGGGTCACGACCATCTACTTTTACCACTCATACCTTCAATTCGTTCGAAAACTATACTGCATGCACTATATTAGCTTCAAAAGCAAGCTGATGTTTTCTTTAATTGTAATTTAAATGGCTATAGTAATAGAATAGATTTTTGACTTCTTATACGGTGTTGTGTTTTTCTTTGTTGCATTGAATTCCGGAGAGAAGTGTCGTGTTGTTATTTCCTTCTTAGCGTGTGTGTACAGTGGTAATATGGTTCACGCCCGTTTACAATTATGCTATCGGTTGGCTTGCTTTCAACTTAATTACTTCTTGTTGTATCACGCTTCTGTAGTTATTTGGTTTATTAAAATTAATGTTTTAATACCCACACATTCACCACGTTTCGTTTGCCGTATGTTTAGTCTAGATGAGTTCCCCCAGGCGGATGGTAATGAAAGTAGTTTCACTGTTTTATGGCTCCCCACGTCCATAAATAATTTCTCTTGTTCCTTGCATCGATTCCACGGCGGCTGTCGGTGCGTTTTATTTTTATAATTTTAATAAGTGTATTCCTAAAGGTACTGGATTGACCATTGTGCATTAAACACCATCGCTCATCTGCTTGCAGCCAGGTTTATCATGGTCAGAACACTCCTCTTAGCCGGGACGCATATCTGCGTCTGGGGTTTTAAACCCCTACACATGTATGATTTTTTAAATAGTACCTCTAGATTATTTCAAACAACTAACCACTGGTTGGTTTTTTACTTAAAAGTCGAATCAAGCGCAACGTTCTGTATGGCGAACTTGCAAGAAGCGGCCTAAAAAGTTCATGATCAGAGTATTGCGCAAATGAGTTTGTTATCCTGAATCCTTCATTAGCTAGACAATCGGACTCGCTCCATGGCATTGGCTGTTCAGCACAGCCCATGGCGCTAACTGGATACGTTGGACAACCATTCCGAGGGAGATTACAGAACTGAAAAAGAAAACTGAATGCACACAAACGGCGTAGGGTTCAGGAATACATGTTGCCTCCATGTGCGCAATAAGAATGCATGAATGGGTTTGTGTCGGTGTATGTGTGTATGTTGCTGAGTTGTATTACGGTGCAATGGAAGAAGTTAAACATTTTGTGTTTGATATATACGTACGCGCCAGAGTTTCGGGAGGGTATATTAACCATATCATACACATTATCCGTTTGCCCTTAGCAGAAAGACACAGTAATAATCAAGGGCATTATCACTATTGCGAAAGAATCATCTAGGGGCGTACGCCTCCTCCCTATCGTTGCGCGATGGTAACCACGTGTTGCCCTTTAAAAGTGCAAACTTCTGTACACGCTGTCCCCTTCATGTTGAGCTTGTAATATTCTACCATACACATTCTTGTTTTTGCCTTACGCTGTTGGTTTGTCTGCCTGTTAGGTGTCAATGGTTAAATCGAACGTTTGCACCATGTGAATTTTCCTTGGATGACGCTCACTAATATGCTAATGACAAGTGTACATAAAAAGGACATTCGTTGCCCTTTGGCCCTATAATGTATCCCCCCACAGTGTACTTATTCCTTTAGCTTAGTATGTATTCCCCCTTTTTACGGTTGCTCTAATGCCTTTTTATATATTCGGTACATGGAGTTAGCACATTTTTTTTTAGTACAAATAGAGTTATCACATCACGTCCAGTGTTTACCAGTTCAGTTCGTCGTGTTTCTCGATCAGCTGCAATGCTGTTTCTTCCCGAATGCAATTTGGAACCGCCCTTTGCTTTCGCACTACTACTATCATTCGATACAGTCCTTAGAACGCTTCCTTCACCGTTGCCCCTTTCTTTCTTTACTCTACTAACGTCGTCCGTGACTGGCCTCGGAATAGGGGTGAATTGCGGAGAGAGGCAAGCTAGAATTCAATTCATTTCCATTCAAGCATTCACACATTACGATAGATGTGGCCCAGCTGTCTAGAACCAAGGTCAGTACCATCGCCTCATGCGCCTCATATACATATGTTGGGATACCGATAGCTAGTCTTATTACTATTTCTGAAATTTGCTACAGAATGGTAATGAAAATTTTTCCCGGATGTTCAGTAATCAATGTTCGATGATATTGGTAGGTTGGTCAATGTATACCTTTCTCAATCCACCAGCATTAACCTATAATTTGTCCTGTTTTCATATCCATTAAACCCGGATCCTTGCTTAAGAAAGAAAACTATGCAGATAACGAGATGGAGGTTTACCAAAACGTTTTAGAGTGGGTTGTTTTTACTTAATTTTTGTAGATAGGCAGTTGATTTGTGTTGATGACCGGAATGCTATAGAATTACAGCTGTGTCTCCATGTTGCGATGCTGCGATTACTGTTGTAATGGGTCGTAACTAGACGCTACGCTATTGCATTTCTCCCGTACTTCTCACATACTTCTCTTCCACTGCCACCATCCATCCATTCACACATGATCCAAAAATACACACATTCACATACATACACACACGCACACACACACAAGACACACACGCACACACACGTACGCACTACGACACACTCGGTTATTTTAATGTGGGTTTCCATTTAGCTTGCTAATATATGTATATTTTTTGCATTGTATCTTTATCTTTTACTCACGACTTTAGTGCTTAGAATATTAATCGATTTTCGATTTCCGTTATTTGCCCCAATTTTCACAATTTGGTTTTGAACCCGATGGGATCTCTTTTCCGACGCGAGCTACATGCGTTCGTGGTCGTTAGTTTTCGTTTTTCTTATTTTAACTCCGCAACCGAAACATGATGCTACCAGAACGAAAACATATGAGAAAAAGATCTGTCTGTACAGTTGAAGACGACTTGCGACATAGTTTGCATTTAAAGATTATCGTCGATACGACTCCAGAGATCACCCCGAAGGAGTTTTACTAAACCAGTGTACTACACTGCTTTACACGCAAGCGCACGTGATTGTGGTGGTATTGAGAGTTTGTTTTTTGTTTAGTTGGTATCCTATTGGATCCCTATTGGGTTATCGTATTTAGTTTCCTTTTTCGACATTGCGTATGCTCTTGATCACACTCTTCAACCATCGTAGGAAATATCTGAGAAATGAGATGCGGCAGGGCGTTAGAATTTTTAAATTATTAGCTGATTTTGACCGCCAAGGAGCAGGTTTTGTTCGCCGATATATGAACTTTTTAAGACCGGATAGGATTGCTAAGTAATTATTCATCTGTAGCCTCATACGATTCGATTGTTTCACTAGACAATGGTGGTTCTCCTTCTTCCGGGCCGTTAAGAGGAATGGAATTGGATGATTCTGTCTCGTCCGGCACTACGGAAATGCCACCGATGGGATGTTGTTGCGGGTGATGGTATGACGAAGTGTGGAGGGTCGATGAACCGTCCTCCGCCTCCCCAATGGTGTCGGCTGCTTCCTCGTCGCGAGTGCTTGTAGCTGGCACAGCGCTGTATCTGGGCGAATCTGTTTTGTTGTTACTACTAAAGCGCCGCCGAAGTGCCACCATTTGCTCAAGTGCTTCTAGTTCTTCGTCGTTTTCGCGCGCCTCCTCTGCATCGTCCAGATGCCCGGCGAATAGACCAACGTCGATGCTGTGTACGCTGATGCCGGAGGTTTCCATAATGACCGGCATCGACGCTGGCAGCGTTTCCATGTCCGCCACCTTCCAGCCACGTTCGAAACCTGCTGCGTCGAGTGTGTATTCGAGTTTTTTTTCGCACGTTTGTATTCGCATGCAAGATATAGAAAACAGAAAGAAAAAAGAGAAAAAATGCATTAGAATCCGATAGAGAATGTTATTTTCATACAAAATCGTATTATTGAACAATGTGAAAACAAATAAAATCTGTGGAAGCACAATCTTGAAACACAAACTAACCCACAAAAAAATCCTGCACAGAGAGCATCAACAGAGGACAACCATTACAATAAGAATTGGGTAAATACGAACAACAAAAATAGAACAGAGAGAAGAAAATAAACACAACAACTACGCTTTAATTGAAGACGGAAAAACACAAATCGTGGGTATGGGGTACAGATGATCATCGGACACGAACAGAAGGAAACGGATAACGGACGAGTGCGAACAAAATACCGGCATTTTAATAAACAAACCCATCATCAAAAACAAAAAAACACGCTGAAGGGTGGGAGAGAAAATAAAACTAACCCAGAGGCTCTCTCTCTGGATGAACAGGCGGAAGGAAAAAAGGATAATAAAATGATTGCAAAAGAATACATATAAAAATATTCATATTCTTGTATTTCCATAATATCTCCTGGCATATTCTGACTGATTCTCTGTCTTCTTCGATCAGCGTCGGATGTTCGGTGTTGGTACCCGAGCTTGACCCTGGCTGAGTTCTAATAATTTTTGTTTACTGTTGTGTTTTTACAGTTCACAGTACAATACGCTCGCATTTTTTTCTCCATATAATCGGATAGTTTTGTTTTTTTTTGTTACAGCAGCCTTTCGCCTATTCGTTAGGGTCGTATTTATTGTCGAAATATTCGGTAAACACATTTATTATACGTTCGTCTTTCATATTCCTTGCCCTAGGCACTATATTCCGAGTTTTACATTATAAGATTCCATTTGCTTATACCACACATCCGCGGTTCGATATCGCATTCGATGAAAATGATAGGTTATTGTTACTGCACATTTATATAAGGTATAGTAAGGTAGTATTGGGGGCGTAGGCACTGTTTTCTAGTTTGTTTAAATCATCAGCTGCATCGCTTAAAACGCATTTGGTGAATGCCGCTCCATGATTAGTACAACGTGATTTTTCACATTCACACACGTACGTGCTTTATTTCAATCAATCATTACGTTGTACATCTCATCCATCGATGACGGAATTCGCTGTCGGTCGGTCGAGGATAAGCACATATACCTAGGGCTTTAAAGGACACCGTTTGCGTGTATATTATTTTCGTATTGTTTTTTGCTATGCAACAGACCAGGCACAAGACAGAAAGAAAGACTTCTTCCTTCGGTGCCGCGGTACTACGGGTTTTCGGTTGGTCGGCGGTTCCGTGCGGCCGCACTCGTGCTGACGAGTCGTTCGGGCGTTTTTGCGTTTTCTTTCAGATCGAAAGTTAACTAAAACGATGATAGAATTTTCCCACAAGGTGGGCAACTCCCATCAGTTGTTCTTTCTCGGTTAACTACCACGTAACATAACAAAATCATAACAAAGGCGCGAGGACGCAAATGCCCACGCTTTCACCCTGTGTTAAGCGGGGTGTTCGTGTACGAGGACCTTCGGAATACGATTTGTTACCGTTTAAAGTACCTTATAATCGTTCGAATGTGTTATCGTATATTGTGTGATTTCTTTTTTTGCGTATACGTATCTGTGAAGTAAGGGTTATGCGAAAAAAAAAACGATAGCATGTGATCGATATGGTAAGGGTTAGGGTGCTGTATAAAGGACGTAATGGCGTGATGGTGTTAAAAATTAGGAAATTCCATCCATGCTCCAAACGGTACGCTGAATGGGATGAGATAT